>NW_026057589.1:21929070-21953765 GCF_023721935.1 Panthera uncia
CCCGATCCCAGGTTTGGGGCAGCCTGGGGCGCTAATCAGATCCCCCAGTTTGGGGAAGCCTGGGGCGCTAATCAGATCCCCCAATCTGGGGAAGCCTGGGGCGCCAACCCAATCCCCGGTTTGGGGAAGCCTGGGGCGCCAACCGGATCCCCAGTTTGGGGCAGCCTGGGGTGCCAGTTAAGGACACGCTAGCTGCTATAACAAGCTGGCCTCCACATTTCAGTGGCTTCGCACACCCGGAGTTTGTTTTCCGCTCAGTAGCACCAAGCAGGCGTAAGGTGGGTGGCTTTTCCAGCAGGGGGACTCAGGGACCAGGCTGTTCCTGTCTGTGGCTGCGCCACCCACCAGCCGCCCTCTGCTCCCAGCTGGCAGGTACGGCAGAGCCAGGAGGGGCAGGTATGGGAGGCTTTTACGAGCAGCCAGGCTTCCACCTGCACTCAGTCACATGGCCGCACCTGACTGCAAGGGATGCTGGGAGAGGTGGAAGGAGGAAGAGGAAAGGGGGTGGTGGACAGCCAGCCGATCGCCCCCGCACACGGAGGCCCCGAGATTGCCTGCGCGACACCGTTAGGCATCCCCGGGCGGACGAACACGCCAACCTCACTGCAGCGCCCCCTGCGCCACGCTGCCGGGAATTGCGCAGCCTGGGAAGCCCACTCCTCCCCTCGCTCAGCGAACCTCGGCTGCAGCGCCTGAGAAGACGTGCGTCCCGCCCCCCAACCCCCCACCCACGCGGGGCGGGGGGGGGGGGGCTTTCCGTGTCCCTGGAACCAACAGACCCGGGAAGAAACTGCAGAACGGGGGAGCGGTGTCAGAAATGCACCCAGCGCCCCCGTGCCGCAGGGAGTCGCCTCAGAGCGGCGGCTCAAGGCCCACAGCGGAGGAGGCCCCTCGAGAAAGATCTCCACGAAGCTCGAGAAAGATCTGCCCGCGGCTCCGCCCCTCACCGCTGCCGGCCCGGCCCGCCTCTCCGCAGGAACCGGGTTCTCTGCGCTGCAGCTTTCGTGCAGGTGGGTTACTCATGCGCGTGGTCGTGACATCGGTCTGCAGGAGGGTTTCTCAGGCCTCCTGGCCATCGGGGCCGGATAATTCCTGGCGGTGCGCGTGTGTGCGGCGGGGGCAGGTGCTGCCTTCCGTGCAGTAGGATGCGGCCTCCGTCTGCTAGAATCTGTTAGGGTCCCCCCCGTCTGAGCTGCGACAACCCAAACCTCTCCAGACCTTGCCAAGGGTCCCCTGGGGGGCAAAGGCAGCCCCATTTGGGGACCGCCAGTCTAGAGCCCCGGTTCTCACACCCGATGACGCATTTGGATCACCTGGGAGGCTACAGAACCGCACCAGCCCAGACCCAGGTGTGGGTCTGAAATAAATGAATGCATACGTCTGCAAAAGACCACAGGCTCAGGTTCCTACCAGCTTCGTGGGTAATAGCTGGTAACTGGGAGCAACCCCAGGGCCCGTCAACAGAATAGATGAACCAATTATGATCTCTTCGCACGGTGGAATGATATCCATAGAGAAGGAAAAAAACCAATGACCTGCAGGAATCTCACTGATGGTGAGCGGAGAGAAAGCAGCCTCCTGTCGGAGCCCACGCCGTATGATCCCGTGTATATGAGGCTCTACAACAGGCACAACTAATCTGTTCGGGCAGCGGTGGGGAGAGCGAGTTATGTCCAGGGTGCGTCCCGGGGATGCTGGGGATGTTCTGTGGTGGCCTACAGAGTGACGTGTGGGTACGTGTGCCCGGGGTCGTGCGCTGATGATTTGTGCCTCTCGCCGAATGTAAGCCCTTCCTTGTGTTGGTTTGCTGTGATCGCTGTAGGAAAATACGATCAACCTGGGGGTGTGAGAGAACTGCATTTATTCTCTCTCGGTTCTGGAAGCCGGAACTGTGAAATCAAGGTGTCGAGGCCCTGCTCCCTCCGAAGGCTCTCGGGGAGGATCCTTCCTCTTCTCTTCCGGCTTCTGGTGGCTGACAGCTGTCCTCGGCTTGTGGCCACGTCCCTCCCATCTCTGCTTCTGTGGTCGCATCTCCCTCTGCCTCCCTATAGGGACACAAGTGATCGCTCTCGGGCCCACCTAATGATCCGGGATCGTTGACGCATCTCAAGATCCTTAGTCGTGTCTGGAAACTCTTTGCCATGGAAGCTAATGTGTGTAGGTTCCAGGGATTAGGACCTGGTGTCTTTGGGGACCATTATTCAGCCTGCCACATACCTAAATTAAAAAGGAATTTAAAGAATTACCCGAGGGATGGCCCCGCCCCATACCAACTGACCCAGAATGTCTGCTGTGACACAGCGGTCCTGGGAGGCAGGGTCCCGGGGGGCCGTGGCTGCGGAGCACGGGGAATGTGCCTTTCTGGTCCATCACTTTATCAGCACAAAGTTGACTTGACGAACTTACCAAACGCTGAGTGAGCGAATGCACGAAGGAGTACAGATCTGTTTTTTTACTTATAACACTTCTGACACCAAATGAATGGGTTTTCCAGCTCACCGTGGACACCGGCTGGGTGTCCTAAACTTAATTCGATCCTGACGCTACCCGGAGTCCCCATAGTGTAAGGCTCAGACCCCCAAGACTGCCCCACTTCGGATGCCAGTCACAAGCAGGGGGTCCCCAGGTCCCCCACACTTCTGTCCGACTTGGCTGCACTTTGAGGGTTCCCCCCACCCCCTCCTCAGGTTTGAGAATCTGCTGGATCAGCTCATAGGGAAATGTTACTTCCACTTACTGGTTTATTATAAAGGACGCAAATGAACAGCCAGGTGAAGGGGTGCACAGGGCGAGGTCCAGAAGGACGAGCTGTCCCATGGAGATTGGGGGGTGCCACCCTCCCGGCACATGGGTGCATTCACCAAGCCGGAGGCTCTCCAAACCCCTTCATTCAGAGTGTTTATACAGGTTCCGTTAGGAAGGCATGACGGGAGTAGTCACCGGCCGCTGGTGACTGACTCAGTTTCCATCCCCTCTCCCTTGCCTGGAGCTTGGGGGTAGGGCTGCAAATTCCAACCTTCTCATTACCCAGCCACAAGGGTCACCTCATTAGCATAGACTCAGGTGTGATTGAAGCAGTCTCCTTAGGGATAAGCAAAGATGCCCGTATGAAGAAGTTACTAGGGTTTTAGGAGAGCTCTTATGCCCGGAAGCTGGAACGAAAACCACATAGATTTCTTTGAAAAAAAAAGTTTTTTTTAATGTTTTATTTATTTTTGAGACAGAGAGAGACAGAGCATGAGCAGGGGAGGGGCAGAGAGAGAGGGAGACACAGAAGCCAAAACAGGCTCCTGGCTCTGAGCCGTCAGCACAGAGCCCGACCTGGGGCTCGAACTCACAGACAGTGAGATCATGACCTGAGCTGGAGTCGGCCGCATAACCGACTGAGCCACCCAGGCGCCCCGACCATGTAGATTTCTTATCACCGTAGAGAGTGTTGCCACCGGAGACTGGAACGATGTAAAGTGATGAGACTCAGCCTCCAGCCCTAGCCCTGCCCCTTAGCAGCTGAGTGGCCATGACCCAGTCCCCTCCCCTGTCCCACCCATACCCTCCTCAGGAAAATGGGGACACCAGCACCGTGGGGCGAACTCACGGGATGATGTCTGTCCCTGCAACCTGTTTGAAATCCAAAACAAACGCATTTAATCCACGCGGAAACGGCCGACACCGAGCCCGTTGGTAAATACTGTGTTGGTAAATCAAGGTCAAGGGATGCAGGGCGTTAGGTGGGTGGGATTTGTGTGCCTGGCTGCGTGTTGGCCTAAGACACGCTCCCTGCGAACATGCCGGGCTTGCGAGACGGCTGAGCACTCCTTGAAGGCAATGGGGACGGAGCCCCAAAGAATCTAGGCGGGGATGCTTTAGGCCCTCTTGACAAGGAGGGCTGGAAAACCCTTTCCAAGTTGATGATGACGTCCTAAACCAAGTTCGCTTTGCCTGCATGCCACGTAGCTTGACGCGGAAAAACCAACAAAAGAAAATCAACAGCAAGACAACAAAAGCCCCATTCTGGAGAGCATGGGGTCCGATGGCCTTTCCGCAAGAAGCCTGGCTTGGGCTTGGGCTTTCAGGCAGGTTTGTGAGGGAAGAAAAGGGCCTGGTCCCATGGAAATTTCCTAGTAGGGTTTATTTGGAAGCGAAGGTTTGGCAGCCCTGACCCAGTCTCCTTGGCTAGACAGAGCCTCTTTGGAGAGAGTCAAAAACAACAGAAGGATGGAGATAGTTCTTGAATGAGCTGGTGTTAGTGGAATCCTCTGCCTCCGAAAAGAACTGCCCGAGCCCAGGCCCGGCTTCCCTCGCTCGATGGAATTCAGCTCCACTCACCTGTGGTCAGCAAAACAACCCGCACCCCCCCCCCCCCCCCCCCCCCCCACGTCCTTGCCCCAATTCCCGGAACCCGTGAGTATGTGACCTCACACGGCAAAAGGGACTTTGCAGACGCGACTGGGTTTGGGAGCTTGTGATACGGAGGTCGTCCTGGGTGGCCCAGATGGGCCCAAGGTAACCACTGAGTCCTAAAATTCCAGAACCTTTCCAGCTGGGATCAGGGAAAGAGAAGAAGGCTCGGGAAGATACTTGCTGGCTGTGAACACCCCTGCAAGGGCCAGGAGCCCAGGAAAACACCCAGCTACAAGCTAGAAAGGCAGGGAGTGGGGTGGTCCCCTGGAGCCCCCGAAAGGAACCCGGCCCTGCTGACACCTTGATTGAGCCCAGGGAGACCTGTGCTCAACTTCTGACCTCCAGGATGCGGACAATCTGTGTGGTTTCAGCTGCTACGTTGGCAGAAACTGGTTCCAGAAGCAATAGAAAATCGAAACGTCACCTTTCCCAGGCACCTACTGTGTGCCTGCTTGCTGGGAGGAGGTCCCTAATCCTCTCGACCACTCAGGCCTTGCAGCTCGTGATCGTGTCACCGTGGAGGAAGCTGATGCTCAGTGACGTGACCTCCAGAGGCCCAAGCGGGGAGTCCAGCCGCCCTGAGCCCCCGGCGGCTCCCAGGCAGGATGGGCGTGCGAGGGTGACATTTTCTTCCTGGCTGCCGCTGTAAAGCTGTGAGGAAGGCCGCTCTGGTTCCCGTGTGTGGAGATTTTTCTGCCAGACGCCATCCTGGTGGATAAAGGCTACGAGGTTCCTGCTGGCAGGACGGGAGGCAAGGCCCCTGGCCCGTCGTGTAGACCCTGACTGCTGGCTGTGTGACCTCAGGCTGGTCCCCAAACCTCTCTGGGCAGTGTGTCATTTGGGCTGGCAAACACCCCGTGCGGGGCCAGCCTCCAGGGAGCGTGTGAGCCAATCCAGTCCCGGTCCAGGGGACTGGCCGGGCTGGTGCTACCGTGGGGTCTGTGCACATGGCTTGGAAGTCACACGGGGCCCTCTCGACAAGGTCAAGCCATTCTGCGATCCGATAGGCAAAGGCACCTGTTTCTTTCTGCCGGGAGTTCCTGCTCTCACCGCCCATCCTTGACTCGGCCTGGGTGCGGGGCTGGCGCTGGGATGCTGGGCTCCGTCCCTGGGTCACGGCCCAGCCCTGGCCTGGCTTTGCCAGCGGGCAGCTGGCTGACCTCTGGCCGGCCGCCCCCGGAAGGGAAACACGCGGAACGTACGTTTGTGAGAGCAGGTGGGACAGCCCAGGGGTCCCCGGCTGTGCCTGGCTATCCCCCCTCCCCCAAAATGGCCAGGAGGGCCGTCAGCACGAGAAGGACGTGTCCTTCAGAAAGACAGGTTACCCCCAAACCTGTGAGTGACCTGATTTGGAAATAGGGTCTTTGCAGATGTCGGGGGGAATGGGGTCGTGCTGGATTAGGGTGGGCCTCGATCCAGTGACCGGGGTCCTTGCGAGAAGAGTGGAACTTAGACAGACACACCGGGAGGAGGGCAAGTGACACTGGAGGTGGAGGTGGAGGTTGGAGTGACAGGTCGGTAAGCCCAGGGACGCCAGGACTGCTGGGGGCGCCCGAAGCCGGGACAGCGAGCGAGCGTCCCTGAGAGAGAGGGCCACCCGCCCGCGCCTTGACCTTAGACCCCCCGCCTCCAGAACCGCGCCTCCGCTGGGCTAAGCTCCCAGCTGGTGGCCCTTTGTTACAACAGCCCCGGGACCTGCCCGCGCCCACTGCCGCTGTCACCCTCCGGTCACCGCTCAGACGGACGCGAGAGAACGTGCTGGTCTCCTCCCATCTGAACACGTCCAAGGGCAAGGCTGGCCTCTGTCCACAGCTTACGGGCTTCCTCCATTGTTGGGGGCTAAGCTGCTCTTTTCTGAAGGGAAGGCGGCCGGCGACACCCCGTTTCCCAGATGGAAAAACCAAGGCTCTCGGGGGGGCTCCTCACGCCCACGCCGGCGCTCAGCTCTCCACAACCGCATCTCCCGCTGCCCGCCCGGGTCAGCCTCCTTCCCGCCCAGATGTTGGACCGAGTCCTCGGAGTTCCCGGCAGAGGGGAGAGGTCAAGAAATTTCCGAGCTCAAATGAGGACAGCCGCCTGGCTCTGTGACCTGCTTCGTGGAGAGCCTGGGAGGCAACTGTGGGGCAGCGAGCTGGTCGGTGACTCCAACCCCGGGCAGCGCGACCCGTTTCCCTGAGCTCACACCGCCCTCGGCCCTGTCGAAACAGAAGCGGGCTCCGTCCAGGCCTGAGGTTGTGGCCGCTGGACTCCTGGAGCCCGACTGGTCAGCCCAGCCCAAGCCGCACCGCCACTGAGAGCCACCAGAAGCCACAGGAGCCTCCCCACCCAGGTGACCTCTCCTGCACTGTGCAGGCCCTGTTGTCTGCTGGGCACCCACAGTGGCGCCCATCCTGGAGCGGGGGGTCAGACCGGGTACGGCCTTCCGTCCCCAGAACAGGCCAGGCACACACCGCCTGCCGGGAAGGCTCCAGGGGCCCCGTGCGTGTGGGCGGGGTGCTGTTCCCGCAGAGCCACGGGGGCTGGGAGGGCGACCGCCAGATGACCGCCTTCCAGCCCTGGAACCCTGTATTTCAGAAGGGGACAGCAAGGCCCCTAGAGGGGGAGTGACCGGCGGAAGGTCCGGCCGGTCTGGCAGGGAGGCAGGCGTGTCCCACAGGACACGCACGTGGGGCACAGAAAGTTGGGGTGCAAGGCAGAGTGTAGGCCCCTGGGGCGTGAGATGGGAGGTGGCTCGGGGCCGGGGGGCGTCGTGGGCCATTCTGGGAGTGGGACCTCTCTGGAAACAGGAGCGGGCTGCAGCTGGGGCTGACGTAGGGGACCGGCTGGTCCCTGGTGGCAAAACAGACCTCCCGAAACTGTCTGGTAACCAGCTGGCTGTCCCCCCTGAGGGCACCTCTGTCATTCTGACGTCTCGGGCCCCTACCCCCTGAGGCCTCATTTTCTGGGGTCACACGTTCAGATGCTGGGTGTTCAAAATGCAGCCCAAGGGCCAGCCACTTCCCCCCACCTGCACCTGCCTCCGCCTGGCCCGAGCCACGTCTCCTCTCGCCCGGACCTCACCGGGGGCTCCCCGCTGCTGTCCCTGTGCCCCCCCCCCCACCGCCCCTACGTTCCGTCCCAATGCAGCAGGTCAGGGGGTGTTCCTTTGCCTCCCCAGCTTAGAAGGCTCCGAGGCTTTCCGTCTGTGTCGGGGTGAACAGCTGGCCCGACCATTCGTGGCCACCTGTAACACGTGACCTTATTTGGAAATAGAGTCTTAGCAGATGTCAAGTTTAGAGGTGGTCATACTAGGGTGGGGTAGGCCCTGGTGCAAAGATGTGGGGTCCTTGTAGGAAGAGGAAATTTGGTGGCCTGGGGCCACCAAGAACCGATCGTCCCCTGGAGCCGTGAGAGGGAGCTTGGCCCCGCCGAGGCCTTCATCTCGGGCTCGCGGCCACCGGAGCTGTGAGAGAACACGTCCTTTGCTTCAGGACCCCCAGTTCTTGGTCCTTTGTCACAGCAGCCCCCAGAAGATGAAGGCAGCGGCCAAACATGGCTCAGAAACACCGCACCCTCCCTCTGCCTGCAGTGCCCATCGTATGGCAAAGGCCCTGAGAAGTCCCGCAGGGAAGAACAGGTTCCGCTCTCCCGTCACCCGTGATCATTCGCTCCCCAAAAGCATCTCGCCCGCCCTTTAACTTGCCCTCTCAGGCGATAACGCTTTGGGAAGTGTTGGACTCGAAAATCCCTAAGGTCCGCTCCAGACTGAAAATCCTGTGGCTTCTGGAACGGGAAGCCGAGCCCCACGACATAAATAGAAATTTGTATGCCTCATTAGGTGCTATTTTTAAAAGCAGCCAGCATGCCGTCCCATTTTGGGGGCAGCACAGCCAGCCCGTGGGAGAAAATTGTTCTAGTCGAGCAGTCAGATACGAACTCCACTGACCACGCGGGGCCCTCCGTCTGAGGCCCACGGATGCGTGAAGGAGGATAATTACGTCGCGCGGGGTTATTTCCTTGGGCTGTGTTTTCTCGAAGCGGAGATGCCAAGTCAAAGACCTCGTGTTTTTGAAGTCATTGGACTCGCAGCGTCGAGCCGGCTCTCCAAGAAGTGGTACACGTTTAAACTCCCACCAGCACAGACCGGAGGAGCCCATCCCCCACTCTTCCGTGCCAGCGCTGGGCATTGCCACCCTTGACACCTTGAAATTGTCCCGTGTGTCTAGACCACAGGAGTCAGCAAGAGTGTCTGTTGGGTCATCTGAGTCTCTACTGAATTGTGTCCAGAACAGCCTGCCCGCTAGCCCATCCCCACCAACGGGGGATTCTTGCCGGTGGCCGGGCATTGGTGCCCTGAGGTCAGGCCAACCTTTTCAGAGGAAGCAGCAAACCTCACTCGGGTTTGGCCCCAAACACCGAACTCTGAGAGAGAGAGAGAGACGATTCGGTGTCATAGGATCGTTCCCCAGGGGCAGAGCTGGGTAGAGAAAAGAGGTCAGCGTTTGGGGTCCAGAGCACACGGGTTTTTGTCCCGGTCTGGCCCCTTTCTAGCTCCGTGAGCTTGGGCCACACACGTGACCTCCTTGTGCCTCCGTTCTGTCATCTTTGATGTGGGATGATGACGCCCCCAGCCTCTCCGAGCTGTGGAGGATTACGTTATTTCTTCGTCGTGAGATGGGCTTTGTGGATGTGACCCTAGTACGAGCTGGGGTTCCAGATAGCACAGTCTGGACGGCATTGCAGGCAAGTGTGATCCACAAGGAATCTGGAGTAGTACTTGCAATGCCCTAGAAACATTAAGGGGATCTACTTGAAACAAAAATTTAATGTTTATTTTTGAGAGTGAGCGAGCAAGCAGGGGAGGGGCGGGGGGGGGGGCGGGACGGGGAGGGGTTGGGACAGAGGATCCGAAGCGGGCTGTGTGCTGACAGCAGAGTGCCCGATGCGGGCCTTGAACTCACAAACCGTGAGATCATGGCCTGAGCTGAGGTCAGACGCTTAACTGACTGAGCCCCTAAGGGAATCTACTTCTTAACCCACCATTAGGGTTCCCAAATCCTGTGGCTGCTTCTCCACGACTCCCTTACCCCCCCCGCAGCGACCCCAGACCTCACCCCCCAAATCCAGCTTTCGTGTTTGGCCTTGCACCCCCTCCCCGGCCTCAACCCTGCTCGATGATGAACATAGGCCTCCTCTCCCCGGTTTTGCTGGTTTTCCCATCGCTTTTCTCTAGGGTCCGGAGTCTCCACAATAAGGGGGAGAACCCTCACCTGGGTTCTCCTGCCTCTGTAGGTCCTGGTTCCCTCTATTTCCCCCCAGTTCTGCCTAAAACCTGGAACCAGCCTGGGAACAAGAGAACTCCGGAAGGCAGGGAGGAGGAGGAAGCTGATTGGGCGAAGACATCTGGGGGGGGGGGGGGGGGGAGGACCCGTCGTGTAGATGTATTTGTGCGTGTGCATCATCTTACGAGCTCCTGGCTCCCCTTTGCTTCTCTTTTAGCCGAAGCCCTTTGACATCCTCAGTCTCCCTTTAGTGAATGGGTTCCTCCCCCCCACTGTCCCCAAAGGAGCGGTGAGGGGGGCAGATCATGACCTGGACTTTGGGGCCAATATAGCGGCCCCAGCCTCAGGAGGCGCCGAGGCTGGGGGAATGGCTTTGAGCACGGTCCGGTGGGTCTGCTCGGGGACTGGCTCTTTGTCCAGCCCCTTCCCTCCCATTGCCAAGGGCTTGGTCCCCAGCCTTGGTTCTTATACAGAGCGTGTGCAAACACAACGTGGCCACGGGGTCACCTCTTTCCCCCTTGTCCTCATGGTCCACGCCGGCATCCCGGAGAGAGCCAGGCCGTGGGTCGTGTTTCCCGCCTCCCCCTGAACCTCAGCTCACCACCCAGCACCCCCAGCACGCACGGCTCCTGTGGTCCCTTCCAGCCCCGACAGGAGGGTGGGGAAGAGCCGGAGAGATGTGGTCAGCAGGTCAGCCGGGCTTCCGCTTAGGAACCGTGTGGCGTCACGCAAGATGCTGAATCTCTCAAAGCCTCAGCTTCCTCATCTGCAAAATGGGCGTGACTGCAGAGCTGGGTGGACCTAGAAACTGTTCGTTGTGCTTAGATGTGGCGTTGATGACGACAGATGTGAATTTCCCCATCCGTTCATCCCCTGGCTGCGTACCGGGCATCGTTGCCTCTCCGTTCACCCCTGGCTCTGTGCTGGGGTCCTGCCCACCCCTGGAAGATACCAGGACCAGTGGAGGCCAGTGTGGTGGCCGCCAACACCGCACCCATCGGCCACAACCAGTGGGCTTACGTGCTGTGCCGAGCATAGGGGCCCGCGGGCCCAGAGGAAGGGCCAAGACCCTGGGAAGGCTTCCTGGAGGAGGTGACATCTGATCTAGGCCTTAAACAATGAGAAGGGGCCATTCACTTTTTCATTCATTCAATTAATAGGCATCTCCCCCCTGTCCGTGAGGTACAAATGCCGTCAGGCGTTGGTCCTGGGAGGTTAGAGGCCAGGAAACCAGAGGACATCTCTGCCCTCCCTCTCCCATCCAGCATGGGGCCCAGGGCTCGGCCAGGCTGGGTGTGGGAGCGTGGGCAGGGCTGGCCCACACCCGAGGGTCGCAGTGGCAGAGGGCCGGGGGCCTCCGTCCCCACGTAGGTATGGCCGCCGTGCGGTGCAACCCTGGGAAGCAGGGAACAAGGTGGGGGTCTCTGCGTGGGTGTGGAATGATCCCCAAGATACACCATCGAGTGAAAACCAGCCACGTGCCCGACAGTTATGTGGCCGTCGCGTAACGCACGCGTGCACACAGACACGGGCGTGAATGTCCGGGCAGGGACCGGCCAGGACGTCACTCTGTGGCCAGCCGTGTGGGCCCGTGCTCCCGGAGAGGATGCCAGCTGCTAGCGTGAGTGGCCCTCGGGGCTGCAGGGAGCCAGCAGTCTCGGTGGGGTGGGGACAGGGGCTGGGCTCCCGGGGGGCAGACGCGTGTCGAGGCGGGGGGCGGAGCTGTGACCCGGGCTACGACGCGGATGGCCCCTGAAGACGCGCCCCGTGAAGGGAGGCGACCGTACTTGTGCGACCCCGTCTATGAGAAGCGTCCGGCAGGCGCAAACCCACAGAGGCAAAGCGGATGGGTGGTCCCCAGCGGGGGAGGAGTGGCGCGGCAGCTGACGGGCGCGGGGCTTCCCGGGGTGGGGGTGCCCAACGCTCGGGGGGCACGGAATGCCACTCGACTGCTGACTTTAAAACGGTTACTTTTATGTCACGCGAACTTCGCTTCGATACGTTGCTGCCTCAGTCGGCAGAGCATGCGACCTGATCTCGGGGTCGTGAGTTCGAGCCCCACACTGTGCACAGAGCTCACTTTAAAAAATAAAAATAAAAACAATTCAAATGCTGTCCTGGGCGCGTGTGCATTTAGGGGAGCGGCTGCCAGCTGGGTTGGCCAGGTAGGAACCGGGACCCAGGGAAGCCGTGACTCTGCATTTCCAGGCGAGCTCTCCTGATCTGTACGCGTGAGACTCACTCAAGGTATTTTACCAAAGCCCCGGGGCCACATCCGGGTCAAGCACCAGCCCGCAGCGTCTCCCGCAGCCGGGGGCAGAGTGCCCACCCCTGGTCCAGCGCCTGGACGGCCGCCCCCACCTCCTCGGGCTCTGCTGGGAGAAGGGAGGGCGGGTGGGAAAGAACCCCCAGCGGAGAAAGGCCCGGGCAAACATCGAGATGCTTCTGGCTTCTCAAGACCTAAGCCGTGGCCTGTTTAAACGTCTGCTCTGGTGGGACTTTGTTGTAAACGGACTCGGTTTTGTTGAGCTGCTTGAGTTTTTATTTGTTTAAAAAAAAAAAAAAAAAAAAAGGCCGCAAGACCATCTCAGGCGAGAACACAGGGTTAGTCCGGAAAAACCAAGAAAAGGGCAAAAGAGACGGACGAGGAACCCAACCGCCCGCTGCACGGCGGGCGGGCGTGAGGTCTTGCGTGGCCGCGAAGCCCCCACCCCGTAGCGGGCACTACGTTTCCCGAGTACCTGCCGCGCACGGGCGTCGCGGCCAGCCCCGTGGCCCCAGCCCCCCCGCAGACCGCACGAGGCAGAACCGTCAGCCATCGCCTTGCCGCCGAGGACAGAGGCACGGAGGGGAAGGCGGCGCCCCAGGCCACGCGGCTGGAAGGTGGCAGGGATGGGAAACGTAGCCGCGTCTGGGAGGCGCCTTCCGCCACATTCCACGGCCACTCGGAGCCGATCCGCCCGTGGAGCGGGGACCCTCACAGGCGCCGCCTGGTCACCGAGCTGTCGGGTTGTCGAATGGAGCCCCTCGCCGGCAGGCTGCCCGGGTCACCCAGCAGGCCACTGCCCCTGCTGCCCAGATGACAGGGTCTCACCTAGACTGAGGTCGGAGAAAAGCCGTGCACGGACCCCTCCTGGCTGCTCGGCCCCCGTCCCCTGCTTTCCAGGGCAGACGTCACCCCTGCTCCCACTGCCCTCGGTGTGCCCACCGAGGGCCCTAGCTGCCCACCCCGGAGGAAGGTGTCTGAAGTCCCTCGTCTTCGGAGGCCTGTCTGCAGACGGCTAGCCTGTGCTTTAGGAAGCCTGCTTCGGATGAGCCTCTGCCTCCCCTGGCCGGCGACCGTGCGTGTGGGCATCTGTCGGCCCCCGGGCACCTTCTCTGAGCCCAGCAGGCTGGGCCATGTGGGCTCCAGCAGCTCCTCCCGCCCCAGCATTCTCTGGTTTTAAGCAGCTCCAATTCCGGGTTGATGTCAAAGAGACAGAACTCTCACTAACCTAGTGGATAGACTGCAGTAAACCAGCCTTTCCCTGCCCCAGGGCCTTTGCATGGCTATTCTCTCCCCGGCCCTTACCTGATTTCTCACTCTCCGTGATGTCCATCCTGATGTTCCCTCTCCTTACTGTTCTTTTATAGCACGAATCACAGTATATAACTGTATATTCTCTTTCTCATACTGATGTCTACTGAGGGCAGAGGCCTCACTGGCACACAGTAGGCATTAGGTGTCCGTAAGCGTGTGTGGACCACAGGCCTGCAGGAGCCCCGGGTAGGAGTCTGTGGCCTGCGTGGCACGGGGACATCTGTGGTCTGGTGGTGCCCTCTGGTGGCAAGATGCTGATACCACGCTGAGAGCCGACCCCTTTCCCTTTCAGCGCTCCCTCCCCTGGGCTGGCCGCCCCGGCGCACGGGGACCCGGCCACCAAGGTGACGTTAAGCGGCAGAAATTGGTGCTCCCGGAGTTCTGTGAGCTGCTTCTGGATGACCAGGTGAGTTGGGAAGTCAGCCAGCTTCTCACATTATTATGAAGTCGCTGCTGTTAATGTTAAACATAAATGGCCACCCGGAGCCACCCATGGGTCCTGGAGCAGCCTCTCTGACTCACCGCCTGGGACCCTTGGGGCCAGAGTGCCCTCCCTCTCCCCAGGTGCCCTCTCTCCGCAGCTGGCTCCCGCAGGCTTTGATGAAGGCTGTGGTGGCCGTGTCCTGGCCACTGACCCGGCTCTGTCCCCCCTCCTCCCCCCCACCCCGCGTCACCCTCCCCAGGATTTGCGTTAAACTCACAGAGAAAAGACCACGTGGGTCTGGAGTCTGAGCCAGGGAATGTTAAGGTGTGGACACACACATCCCAGACACTAAAGTATGAGGTCTGAATATCGGAGCAGAGCCCAGAAATCCCGGGTTGGGCCCAGCACCTGCACACGTGCGGAGACCAACACAAAGGCTTCTCTGGAGGGAAGGGGTCACGGGGACGTGGACGGGCGTTGCTCGAGCGCACAGGGGGGTCGCGGGGCCGTGATGCAGCCTGGAAACAACGATGGCGTTTTGAGGCTATATTCTGCAGTTCAGAAGTATGTGCTAAAAATGTTACTGAAACAACCTCAGTGAAAGATGCAATTCGTGTTACTGTTTTCGATTTGTTTATTCAGAAAAGGGTTTTTTTTTATGGGCGCCTGAGTGGTCAAGTCGGTTAAGCGTCGGACTCTCGGTTTCAGCTCAGGTCGTGATCTCATGGTTTCGTGAGTTCAAGCCCCGTGTCGGGCTCTGCGCTGACCGTGAGGAGCCTGCTTGGGATTCTCTCGCCCTCTCTCTCCGCCCCTCCCCCACTCGTGCTTTGTCTCTCTCTCTCTCTCAAAAACAAATAAAAAACAAAGAAGATATTTTTATTACTTTTTAAACTCAGTACTTAGAAAAATAAAAACAGAGGAGAACTAGATGATTCTAGCCAGAATGGCAATGTGGGATCCTCCTCCTTCCCTCCCTAGTGAGGACCTTCTGTAACCTCAGGGGGCCTCGGTGTTTTGGTGTATGAAATGCACACAGTGTTATCTGCCTCAAGGTTGTAGTGAGATGCGATCAGGTCCAGGAGGGCATCTTGGAAACTGCAAATGTCGAAATGGTGTCTTGGGCATCGTTATTATTAAACCTTGCACTGGGAGCTCCTCTCAGAACTCGTGCAAATTCTACCGGCCAGGTGAAGACAAGCCACTGGGTTTTCGGAGGGCCAGTCGCTGTACGTGGGTAGTGTCCTCGCACACACACGCATGCCTCCCCGTGGCCAAGGGGCACGTCGCGTTCGGTCGCCCCACGTTAGGAGCTTGTCATAGAAGGGATTTCAGAGCTGGTGCGCCACCTTGTAGGTCGTGCCCGTGACACGGCTGAGCCTGACCGTGAAGTCAGGATAATGCTGTGTTTGCTGAGCTTCTGCACCCAAGGGCCCACGCGTGGGACCAGTGTTAAGAAGAACCCAAGGGGCACGAGGGTCCTAAGTGAACGTACAAGCCTGCTCCCATCTCATCATCTCGTTGGGATGTGCCGGCACCGAAGAAAATCTCATCCACGCAGCAGAGCGCCCACTGCCCAACTCGGTCCCGAGAGAGACGGCTGCACGACGGGCCGGACACCTCCAGGATCTGGGTTGAGATCCAGACACGAGAAGGGAGGCAGCGTGACAGTGGCGATAGCGAGTCTCGTCCGTGGGATCAAGTGACGTCACCGTGGACCTCTGCGCTCGCCCAGTCTTACCTGGAGTTGCTGGGTTTGTGTTTTCTGGAAAACGTGCAGGGGCCAAGTTCACGTCCGACCCGTCACCTTGCAGACCTTCCTGTGGCCACTTTCAGGCTCTCGGAGGTTCATGTGCCCTGCAGCAGGCTTGGGTGCTTGTCTGTTTGGGGTTCCCCTGGGAACTGTTGGGCCGGGTAGGAGCCCCCACCTTCCTCCCTCCTTGGCGTCCCCAAGGATGACCATCAAAATGAGAAGAGGAGTGAAAGATGAAGTATGGTGAAGTCAAACATTTCCTTCAGTGGAGATGCTCCTTGTTCATCAGTTTGAGGTCTCAAGTTCCTCCTCCCCAAAAAATCCTTCCTCAAAATACGTGCCATGAACACGGCTGCACCCCGGAACACTCACGCAGAGCGTCCTGTTCCCCGCACACACCCACGGCACTTGTCCTTGTGGGTTCTTTCTGAGCGCTATGCTGTTTCTTCGTGACTCGGTCTTGATAGGCTGTACGTTTCTGGGAATGCGCTCTCTTCTCGGTGTCCAGTGAGGCGGCATATGATTGCTTATAGTAGTCCCCTGTGATCGTTTTTATTTCTGTGGCATTGGTTGTGATGTCTCCTCCTTCGTTTCTGATTTTATTAAGTCTTTACAGTCCTGTAAATAATACTGAAATTGAATCAGTAATCAAAAACCCCCCCAACACAGAGAAGTCCAGGACCAGACGGCTTTCCTAGTGAACTCTACCAAATATTTAAGAGAGAATTAATGCCCATCCTTCTCATCTCTTCGGAAAAACCGAAAAGGAGGAAACACTTCCAAACTCATTTTACGGGGCCAGCATTACCCTGACACCACAGCCAGACACAGACGCTGCAGGAAAACCACGGACCAGTATCTCTTACGAGAGTACATGCAAAAATCCTCAACAAAACAACAGCAAACCAAATCCGATAGCAGATTAAAAGAACCACACACCACAACCAAGTGGTAGTCATCCCTGGAACACACAGGTGGTTCAACAAACAAAAATCAATTCATATGATTCGCCACATTAACAGAATAAAGCATAAGGATCTCACACTCGTCTCAACAGATGAAGAAAAGGTATCTGGCAAAATCCAGCACCCTTCCATGATTAAAAAAAAAAAAAAAAGCTCAACTATAAATAGAACGTACCTCAACATAATACATGTATGAAAAGTCTACAGCTAACATCACACTCAGCAGTAAAAATCAGGAACAAGGATGCCCATTTCACCACTTTTACTCAGTATCGTACTGGAAATCCTAACCAGAGCACTTAAACACAAAAAAGAAGTAAAATGCATCCAAATTGGAAAGGAAGAAATAAAACTGTCCCTGTCTGCAGATGACATAATCCTATATATTGAAAACTCTAAAGATTCTACGAAAAACAAAACAAAAAGACTGTTAAAACTGAGAAACAAATGTAATAGAAGTTGCAAGATATAAAATCAACATGAAAAAATCAGTCACATACCTATACACTAACAACAAACTACCTGAAGAGGGTATTCTGAAAACAATTCCACTTACACCAAAAAGAATACAATACCTGGGGATAAACTCATAACGAGAACTTTGCATAAACTAATAAAATATTGATGAAAGAAGTTAAAGACACAAATGGAAATACATCCCATGTTCATGGATTGGATCATTAAAATGTCCACACTACCCAAATTGATCTACAGATTCAAAGTGATCCCTGTCAAAGTCCCAATGGGATTTTTTAGAGAAATAGAAAAATAATTTAAAACTTCATCTAGAACTATGAAAAGATGACAGCCAAATCGATCATGAGAGCAAAGAATAAAGCTGCAGTATCACACTTCCTCACTTCAAAATATATTACAAAGCCACAGTAATCAAAACAGTATGGTAACGGCATAAGCACAAACATACAGCCCGACGGAACAGAACAGAGCCTAGAGATAAACCCAGGCATTTATGGTCAGCTGATCTTTGACGAGGGTGCTAAAAACGCATAATGGGGAGAGGACAGTCTTTTCAACAAATGGTGGTGGTGGGAAGATTGGAGATCTACATGCAGAAGAATGAAAATTGGACCCTTGCCTTCCCACCTACACAAAACTCAACATGGATTCGACTGTACAACTCCTGCCAGAAGACACGGGGTGAGAACTTAGGTCTACACAGAAACCCGCACACGGACGTCTGTAGCAGCTTTCCTCGTAACTGCCAGAGCTGGGTGGCGACCAAGATGCCCTTCCAGAGGTGGGTGGCTAAATTAACTGCGGCACACCCAGGCAACGAAGTCATCACTCCACACTAAAAAGAAATGAGCTCCCGAGCCACGAAAAGTCACGGAGGAAACGCGTATGCTCGTCACTAAGTGACAGAAGCCAATCTGAACAGTCTCTGCGTCTGGTCTGAGGCCAACTACACGACGCTTTCTGGAAGACAAAGCTATGAAGGCAGTAAAGATGAGCGGCTGCCGGGTGGGGGGAGGGGAAGGAACGGATAGGCGGGGCCCAGAGGTTTCTTCAGGGCAGTAAAGATACCTGTGCACACCTGTCCTTACACATTTTCCCAAACCCACAGAGCTCACACTGAGAGTGGCCCAAATGTGAACTGCGGGCTTCGGGTGAAATGATGCGTCCGGGTCGGCTCACCACTGTAACAGAGGGGCCCTCTGCTGGGGGCTGGGAGTGGGGAACGAGGGCATTCGCAAACCCACCGAACGTTCCGCACAGTTTTGCTGTAAATCTAAAAGCAGTTTTTTAAAAAGCTGGGTGTTCTGTTTTGTTTTGTTTTTTTTTAAGAAAGAGAGAAAAGAACAAAGGATAAACAAAAGGTTCTCGGATATTAAAACTACCACTGCCTGAATAAAATATTCACCTAGGAGACAAAGTTAAGGATATTTCCAGGAAACAAAGAATAGACAATAAGAAAGAAAATCAGAGGACCAGTCTAGGCAGTGCAACATTCAATCTGTAGGAGAAAAACAGAGTGGACAGGATGAAGTTCGCAAAGACGTAACACAGCACAGCACCCCCGGCCCGCAGAAGCGAAAAGCGCCTGGGTGGCCCAGTCGGTTGAGCGTCCGACTTCAGCTCAGGTCATGGTCTCGCAGTTTGTGAGTTTGAGCCCCGCGTCGGGCTCTGTGCTGACGGCTCGGAGCCTGGGTCCTCCTTCGGATTCTGTGTCTCCCTCTCTCTCTGCCGCTCTCCCACTCATGCTTTGCCTCTCTCTGTCTCTGAAAGATGAATAAACCTTAAAAAAAAATTTTTTTTTTAAAGCGAAAGGCACGTGTCTGAGAAGGGGTACGTGAGCCTGAGCAGAGGAGATCGGGTTCCATCCGAGGAGGCACAGACCCTCTTCAGCAGCTGAAAGACCGACTCAGAACCCGCAGTCTGGCTTACGGCGCCCGTCAGCCCAGACGACCGTGGGATACAGGTATGTGCAAACAGGCTAACGTGCTGACAACCTCGAACCTTCTCAGGGAACTGGCAGAGAATGTGCTGGGGCAGCTGTGGCATCCAGATGTGGACCCCGGGGGGCGGGGAGCCTGAGCGCATGCGTCTCGGGACGGCCGTGCGGCACCCCCAGAGAAGCCGAGGCTCCTGGAGCAGGGCAGGCGGCAAGGCAGGAACCACCCCGTAACCAGGGAGGCGGGCTGGGGCGGAGGGAGACTTAGTGACAGGGAACAGGGCACACACACGGCACTGTTAGCTCTAGGAACAAACCCCGTCGCAGGACCCTACTTGGTTTAGCAGCGTTTGTTTTGTCATCTCAAGCTGTCATACGGTATCGGGGTGCGGATACAGGGGGCGAGCGGGGAGGGGAAGGGAAAGTCGGCAGCGTGCCCCAGACGGCAGATACGCTGTGCGTACAATCCCCTCGTCCTTTCCATCGGGCCTGGCAACCGAGCCCTGCCTGCTCAGGCAGATGAAAAGCAAAACCTGGCATGCCCGGGTGGCTCAGTCAGGCGGTCACGCGTCCGACTCTTGATTTTGGCTCCGGTCATGATCTCGAGGCTTGTGAGGTCGAGCCCCGCGTCAGGCTCTGCACGGACAGTGTGGAGCCTGCCTGGGATTCTCTCTCTCCCTCTCTCTCTAAATAAGCGAGCTTTTAAAACAACAAAGCGAAGCCAGTTGCAGATCAGCATATCTTCGCTTTGTGTCTTCGGGCTGTCTTTGCTCAAATTGGAGACGGTCTTAAATCTGGTCCCCGGTCCACAGTGTAGGCCACTTACCCTTTCATCGAGAGCGTTGGAATGCCACTCCGGGCCACCCGCAGGACGCTCTTCTCCGCTCAGGCGGCCGAAACGAGTTCACGTACGACGGAAGACGGGATTAGCCGCCTTTCTGTTCGGATAATGTTTTCCCTCTCCATCTTAACCCCACTGTCACACTCCTGTGGACGGAGTCAGCGTCACACCCTTCGAGGAGGGACACGGGGCACGTGGCAGCAAAATCCTGCGGGGACGCGAGCCTGAGGGTCGCCGCCGGCCCGGCATCTGTGCTCAGGGCTGTGTCTCCGTGTTCCCACCCGTCTGGGCAGCCAGCAGGCGCCTCACGGGATGGTGCGGGCCCTTCCTCCCTCCGTGGCGGTGGGAGTGCCCGGCCCGGCCGCCCCGCTCACGGGCCTGTGGCTCCCTCGAGCACAAATGCTACGTCTGTCGAATGAGGCTGTAGGCGCCGGGGTTCTGGATCCACGAGACGGATTTTTTAAAAAGTGTTTTTATTTCAAAGGGCACCAGAAACACTGCAGGAATGCTCACAACCAAGCGAAGTGGGACGCCAGGCGCCCCGCCGGAGCAGATGTGAAGTGTGGGCGCGGCAGAGTCCGCGAGGGCAGCGCCGAGGGCCCACGCCGCTCGTCAGGGCGCCGGAGCGTTTGGGGCCTTGGCCAACGCCGCGGGAGCGACGGCACCTGCCGGGCCGTGGGTGCCGGGAACAGGGAGAAGCCAACTACCGAAGACAGCGACAGTGTGCGAGGACCCGCGCCACCTACCGAAGCGCCTGGGGCCGGCAGCGGCCGCCGCGCGTCGCATACGGGCGGTGCTGGAGGGGACGAGGACACCGGACCTGCACACACTTGCCGAGTCTCACGGGAATCCACCACTCGGACCACTTTTTATTGATGAACAGGTACACACCTTAAAAGCCTCACACTGAAGCCGGACACACGCGCCCACCGCGGACAACGGATGTGCAGACACGTGACGCAGCGCGACCCCTGGCGGCTCGCCGCGTCTGGGCCCCTGGGGCCTGTCCCTCTGGTGGGGACATGGCCCCTGCCCCGGGGCTCTCAGTCCGTCTCCAGGACATCCCTCCGCTCTGCTCGCCCGGCTACAGCTGCGTGTCTCGGGTAGGTCCCCCGCGGATCTGCGTCAGCAGGGGCGGAAGCCTGACTAGGATAGGGTGCGGGTTCGTTAAAACCAAAACCCAAACCCAAACAGCTCACGGGTGAACGGAAAGGCGTAGAAGCCGGGAGGGAAACACCGGCTCTCCTCAGCGTGCAGGCAGGCTTGGAGGAGAGCCTCGGGCTTTGTCAAGGACCGCTTCCTCCGGAGTCCCGCAAAACAGGTACAGACCGGGCGAGTTTAAGGCGAGTCCCCACGGAGGGGAGCTGTTTGCTTTCTGATGGAAGTTTAAGCTCTGCACCAAAGGTCCTACTGGATCGCTTGGGACGTGGGTGGAAAAACAAACATGAACGATACAAAAAATAAAGCTGTTGCCGTCCTGAATACTCTGCGAGGGACTGAGGCTCGGGGGTCCCGGGGCTCTGCCTCGGGGTCCCCTCACGTCCTCCGTGCCGCCCGTGTCTCTCTGCGAGTGTCTGTGGCCATTCCCGCCCCCCTCCACCCCCGGCAGCGGCATCCGGCCGCACGGCGTACCCGGCCGCCGCGAGACTTCTCACCGAAGTGCCGCTAGGACACTCCTGATGTGGCTGGAACAAAAAAAAACATCAGTTCCGAGGCCCTCACGCACTCGGGACCTGGAAAATAAAGCCAAAACAGGAGGGCAACGAAGGACCACACGGGAGTGATTGTTCTTTGGATCAAGACATTCTCCAAAATGCAATACATTCATAATTCATGACAAGCCCCAGGGGACAAGGGTCCCGAGGCCGCTCTCCCCTCATCCCTGAAACCTCGGATTCTGGAAAGCAGCTCGCCGGCTGCACGCAGCCGTTACCTGTTAGGTCGCCGCAACACCGCCCATCTTAAGCACACGCGCGCGCACACACACACGCAGAGCTGCCGACAGGGTCGAAGCGGCCTCTTCGGGGCAGTGGGCGCGTGCCGAAGGCCACCTTCACCGTTCGGTGCACAGATCGTTTGCAAACTCAGTGCAAAGTATCGGAGCTCATCGAGACCAAAGTGTTTTCTGTGTCAGGGCCCCTCCTCGATCAAGGGCGTGCACTAATGAATCCCAGGGCCGACAGGAACGCCCCGAAACCGTTAAGCTGGAGAATTCTCATTCACTGGATTGACTTTTTTTTTTTTTTCTCCTCATGACTGAAAAAAGCAGCTTAGGACACAGGATTTTAATAACCCATGTAATATCCCACACAACCTCTTAGAAAATGCAGTGTCCCGAACCAAACCCTAAGTGTGCAGGAAGGTCGTGACACTTCTTCACGCGGCCACGTACCTTCTGTTAGTCGTACAGGCGGAAACCGGCCCCCGTCGCTGACGTGGACAGTCTGCGATCTGTGACTACAAACAAAACTGCTCGCTGCAGGCATCTGGTCTGTCGGTTCCGTTCGCCCTACTGGTCACAGGTGAGCTGCCGCCGCCCTTCCGGACTCGACTGAATCCCTTCGCGTCCGCCGACGGGCCTCAGACGGAGAACTCTGGGCCTCCCTTCCTGGGTCTGGTCTGCGGCCGCCCCAACCGGAAGCCGACGAAGGGGTTCATCCAGAGGAGGGAGGGGGGCCCCCCGAAGACAGACCGCATCCCCTCCCATCTCAGCCTCCGCTCCCACGTCGGCTTCTCACTCTTCAGCCTCTCGATCTCCTGGAGGCAGAAAGGAGAGCAGGTGGGTGGCAGGCAGCACCGGCAAAGCCCCCGACACGCGCGGGTCGGGCCCCACGGTCACGGCAGAGGAACCGCCACAGTGTGGGATCCGGTTCCGTGGGACAGCCACGTGCTCAGGTGACGTGTGGCCTCGCGGTCAGCAGAGCAGACCCTCCTTGCCGGACCGGCCCCGCGGCCTCCTGAGTGCATCCAGGCCGCAGCCACGGGCCACACCAACATGAGACACGGCCGGCCGGGGGCCACCCGCATATAGTGGTGGCAGGGCGGAGCGCGTCCTCTGGGCCGGGGCACCGGCCTTCTTTCCGTTTGTTACACACCTTTACCCAGTGTCTGCCCTAGACCCTCCAGGGCAGAGGCATGAAGGCCATCGGGTCCCTGCCCCCCACTCAGCTGGTCTAGGGGCTGGGTCTCCTAGAAACCGGGACTCGGCCTGGCTCCCTCTGCCCGGCTCTGTTGACTCTCGAATCAAACTGATCCCTGAACCTGCACGGCGCATCGACAGGGGAATGACCGACACAGGGAGCCCGCCGCAGCTTATCCAGACGGCCCTACCTCCCGGGTTAGTACACTCGCACGCACTGTGACCGCTGGCCTTTCCCACTCACTCAAGCCAAATGCCGGGCGAGCGCAACGGAGAAGGAAGCGTACCGTTTCGTCATTGCATATGGAGTGAATCTGGGTACCAAACATAACTGCGGTGAACGTGAAAAACAGAAGACCCTCAAGGCACAGGAGGATCAGCAGGATTACAGTCACGGGAGGCGAGAAGTCACTGCATTCTGTGAACGAGAGAGAGCGGGCCGTGAGAGGCCACCAGAGCACGGCAGCCCCCCAAAGCACGGGACGGCCCAGCGGCCGCACACAGGAGCATCCTCGCGGTGCCGGCCCCGAAGCCGGCGCGGACGGACGGACGGAAGGGCTCATCCGTAAACGGGCACGTTCGCCATTCACCACGGGGCGGGGGCGGCCACCACTCCAGGCACAGATCCACTCCGCCGTCTCTAGGTCAGCTTCCCCGTCACCCAAGGTTCCTGCCAAGACTGCACGTGCACGCTCAACCGCGTACTGACCTTCAGCGAGAGCTAGGGGAGGGGACAGCCCCGCAGGCCCCCCGGGGGTGAGTCTGTCTGACCTGCCGGCCGGTCTGGGGCGCGGCAGTCAGCGCCCACCTGACTCGCTCCTGCTGCGCTGTGCTTTGGGGGTCCGGTGACGCGAGGACCACACGGAACAACCCCCAGCTGGCTGACCAGAAAGCAAACGCAAGGTTTGGCGGGAGGATGCTGACTTCCGGGCAGGCTCCCACTCTGCAGAGCGACTCAGCACCAACTACTTCTGGACTGAGGAAGGACGATTCTGTGCACGTGGCTTCGATCCACGAGCAAAACGGGGGTGTTAAAACCCGTATTCCTTCCTAAAGGAACTTGTCGATTCCTGTAGCTTTTCCCTTTCTGCCTGACGGCAGCACTTGTGGGAAGGAAACCCACGGCGGCACTTGTGGGAAGGAAACCCACGCCGAGCTTACCGGTCCACTGCCCTCGGACACAGGAAATGAACTGGAGGCCACAGAGGATCAGAGCGTGGACTGAGGACAGAGCTATGTACATCTGGAACAAGATAGAAGCCGATTAGCACTCAGGGAGCGATGACATATTTTAGGAGCAAAGGCCACGTCGGCGTGTTGACCCTGTCTCGTTCGTCAGTCACAATTAAGGACAGGAGGAATTAGTCCAGCGGTTGCCGGCTGCCCACCCGAGGTCACGATGGACGCGGGACGCGTTTCGGCCAGCTGTTAGCAACTGTGACTCAAGGCATCCGAGCGAGGACGACACTGTGTCCAGTACCTAAACTAACACGAGCAGACACACCTGCCGGGGTGCGTCCTACCCACCGCGGCACAGTTTATCACGCGGGTCCCGGAGAACCCCGTCAGATGGGAGAACAAATTCGCCTGCTCCCGGCAAGGCTCTAGTTACAAACTCAACACGAGTCGGCACGCGAGGACTTTTACTCACAGTGAAGAGCACGAAAAACCTCTGATTCTTTTCTCCCACGCAATTGTTCACCCACGGGCAGTGATGATCCATCTTCCGAATACATCTTTTGCAAATACTGAAAAGGAGAAACCTGTCGGTGTTCCACGTGCTGAGAACACACGACCCCGGGCCACGCATCCGACGCACAGAACGTGGTGCTGGGAAGAGGCCTCTGGGAAGGGGCTCCTGCTCTGGAGGAGGGGCTGTCGTATCGGCCACGGTGAACACGGGCTGCTCTGGGCAGGGGTG
>NW_026057589.1:21958765-22059628 GCF_023721935.1 Panthera uncia
GGGGGTGCTGTGGGGGGGCTGCTCGGGGCGGGGGGCTGCCCTGGGGAGGGGGAGTGGGGGGGCGCTGCCCGGGTCAGGGGGCTGCTCTGGGCAGGCGGTGCTGTGGGGGGGCTGCTCGGGGCAGGGGGCTGCTCTGGGCAGGGGGTGCTGTGGGGGGGCTGCTCGGGGCGGGGGGTGCTGTGGGGGCGCTGCCCGGGGCGGGGGGGCGCTGCCCGGGGCGGGGCCTTCGGCACCTGCAGTGATGGGCGCGCTCAGGCTTGATGCAGCAGCACTTGGGACACTTGTAGATCACCTCCCCGGGCTTCAGCTGCAGACTCTCCACGTGCTCCTTAGTGGCATTTCCTTTGGGCACTGCCCCCTGTGGCGGGACAAGAGCGTATTTTGGTTCCAGGGAAGGAAAGCTCAAAAACAGAAGCAGTGAGCGCACGCGCCGCGGTCTGAGACGCCGTCCGATGATGCGCGACGCCACGGCCGCCGCGTGAAGTGCGGCGATGTGACCGTCCCTCGGGCAGGACCGGAAGTCACTTCCCACGAAAAGTGGCATCTGCGTTCACATGAACTCGAAATACCTTTTTATCCTTTCTGAACCGGTCAGTCACCGGAGTCTTCCCTGGCTTGACGCAGAACACGCCGGAGGCGAGGCTTACTCGTCAGGCCTTCCCGACTCAAGGGCGCTGCCTGTCCCGAAGGGTGACACCCTTCCCTGTCACCGCGCTCTCACGGGCAGGGCTGACGTGACCAGGGTGGCCCAGAGTTTTCCCATCAGCTGCAGCCGGGCAACCCTCACGGGACGCTATCAAGAAGGACCTTCTCTCTCATCCGCGAGGTTGCGTAACGCGCCCGGGTCTGCCGGCCTCGCCACGGGGGCTCACGTACACACACGTACACACACCTGCCAAGTGCGGCCCTGAGACGGGATCGGTGCCGGCCGTGGGGAGGGCCCTGCGGTGGGAGGGCAGTGGCAGGGGTGCCCCACGTGCTGGCCAAGGTGAAATACGGCAAGAGGCAGAGCGCCAGCGAGGCCCGAGCAGCGGTCACCGGGGGGCTGCGCAGTGACCACACGTCCGCGGGACGGGACTCCAGGAGCCACGGCGGGGCGCACGAAGAAAGGGGACCCGCTGGCGTGGAGGAGGCTCTTAACGGTGGCAAGGTGGGAACGAGGTCCCCTCTCCCACCGGTTAGCGCCACGGAACCTGCACCTCGAGCAGAAAGGCACATTGGGAAGTGCAGGCCGGGGCCGCGGAGGGAGCGCAGACCCGAGGAGACGCGAGGCAGCAGTGAGCAGTGGCGGGGACACAGTGGCGGGGACGGCAGGGGACTCCTTGAGGCCCGGGCACAAGAGCTGAAGCTGCGTGGGGCAAGGGCTGACCTAATACCCGTGCACCAGCAGGAGGAGCCCAGCCCTCCCTGCTCCTCAGTTTACCTCCCAACACACAAGCACTTGTCCCTTGGCCATCCTAGCACTGGGAAGCTGTTCGGGTCAGGAGCCTAGTGTTTCCTAACACTACAATTTTCTCCTTAAGAAAGATTTAAAAGTGAAAGGTTCAAAACATTTTGGCTTTGAAAATTTAAGTCAGGATGTTAATTTTAGGGGATTTACATACCACAATCTGGAGTCTTTAATCAGGTTTCCTCCACCCATCCGGTAGTCACAACGCTGTACTGATCTTACAAACCCCGCAACGTACACGCTCCCGGTGACAGTTCAGTGTCACGTGTTTCCATAGTAGGAGGCCAGGGACCCAATTTTAAAACTCCACACACCTTCATTTTTATGAGACAGACATGTACCCTTCCCCAGTAAAAACTGTGACCCACTGCCGTACCGTTCTGAAAAGCAGACACCCCAACAACCGCCCCTCTTTTCCAAGAGATCCCTCAGGACCGTTTCCAGCCTCACGGCCCTCACGCGGGGCTTAACGGCTGGGGGGGCCCCCCGCTGGTGTTTAGGGCGTCTTTCTTCTGGTTCCTGGCCCAGAACCCTGGGCAGGCGACAACGCTCTCGGGGCCTCGGGAGGCCCTACACTGATTCTGCGTCCCTGTCCCTCTCCCGTATCTTTCCATCTCATCCCAACTCCCTGGCATGCGTTCTGGATCCCCAAGACCTAGCCAAGGGGCAGCTGAGAATGGGGCTTTCCCCTAGACCTACATACTCATTTATGGATCTCCCAGGGCGCAGGGAGCATGTGAAAACAGGCACAGCGGTGCAAGCTGGGAACTCCAGAGTGCAGTGGAAGCTTCAAGACAAAGGCCCGGGTGATGAAAATGTCCTAAAACTGACTATGGTGGGGGTTTCACAGCTCCAGATAAGACCCACTTAACTATGCACTTTAAAAACATAAGTTTTATGGTATATGGATTAAATTCGAATTAAAATGCTGACATCCAAGGCCCCTAACTCCTCCTTGACCTTGGAAGGCCCTCCCTCTGAACACTGCATCCAACGTTCTCTGTAGTGACCCAACCAGGAAAACGAATGTGTCCGTGCAGGACAGACGCAGCGTCCTGCCCACACCTTCTCTCTACCACCTCTCCTCGGCCTCCCCCAGCCTCCTTGGGGCTTGCTCCAAGGGTTGAGACCTTTTCTGTAGGAGGAGGGGGGCCGGGATAGGAGCTGGACCGCAGGGCTCAGGAGCAGGGTTTCACTCCCAGAGGGAGGCTGTGCCACACAGACGGCAACGAAAGAGCCCTTGCAAAGTCTCTGACGGACATCAGATTGGGCTGTGGTCAGAGACTGTGAGGTGAGGCTGCAAAGCCGCTGGGAGACCATGCATCTGAGTTTGTCCCACAGTGCCGCTCCCGGCTGCCCACCCGGCCGGGTCTATAAATGCTGTCCTCTGCCCAGGACCCCCACTAGGCAAGGGACCGAGTGAACAGAGCAGGGAAAAGCCCCGGGATCTGAGCTCAGACAGCAAAAGTCACATCAGTGTCCACGTAAACCACCCTCTGCGGACAGATCAGTATCGCTTCAGCCTCAAACTCCTAATCTCATTTATAAAAAAATCTGTACAAGACATTAACTTCTCAGTCTTTTCTTTAGAGAGAGCCACCAACAGACACGAGCCCTGAAGACTGTAATTCACAAATCAGGAGCCCCCGCCCCCGAGGTTTAAAACCACTGTTTTAATGCTGTCGAAAGAACCTGTTTTCAAATGAAGCTCCACAGGGACCACAAGCACCCGGCCGTGCATGCCGATGGCCGGAACGTCTCCGCTGAGCCTGCGGGCCCTCCTGCCCCACACAGCGGCCCTCCGCGTCCCCTCCGGGCTCTGCGGCAAGCCTGGATCCAGGGTCTGCAGGGGACTCCTGGCTGAGCTGTAAGGGCCTCAACCGCTCTGCTGACCTAGAGGAGGTCTCACACCTCAGAGAAAGAACCTCAACCCCAACGCAGAGGTTCTGAATCCAGCGGCCTTCGGGACATCGGGGACCGATGGCAGTTCACGGCGTCAGGTCTTTATTCTGAGGGAAATCGCTCCCACACGGAGCCCAACACACCACCTTGGTTTTGTCGACACCGCACAATATACACCCGGGCCGGGCTCCCTCCCTGACCCCTGAGCCGAGGACACCTCGCTTGCGCAGTCACTTCCTCCCGGGTCAACGACCCACACCCGGTGGAACCAGTGCGGTCACTAAGGAGCTCTCCCTCCCTGCCGCACAGACAAGCAGGACCTTGACCCTCTCCAGGCTAGAAAGAGATGCCAGCCTCGGCTTCTGTGTGTAATTACAGAACAATTAGCAAACTGTGAAGCTAGAAAGAACTTAGAGATCATATCTAACCTCAATTTAGCCCACTGAAGTTCAAGTAGTTGCTTCTGGTCAAAAGACAACGGAAAAGATCGGTTAAGTGGTGAAATCTAGAACCAGATCTCCCAGCTGTCAGTCTGATCTGCAGAGAAACAAAGCACTTAAACCAGGAGGGACTTGACAAATCACTCAGGGACACCTTTGCATTTGCACCAACAGCCCGGTGGGATGGATTTTCATTTCTGCACGGAGACCCCACCTTGAGCAATGTTTATGCTCCAGTTCAGACATGAAACAAGCAGGGTGCCCGTTGGGTGCGGTTGGGGAAGCACGTGACTCCTGATCTCAGGGTCACGAGTTTGAGTTGCATGGTGGGCGTGGAACCCGCTTTACGTAAAGAAATAGGGGCGCCTGGGTGGCTCGGTCGGTTCAGCGTCCGACTCAACTTTAGCTCAGCTCATGACCTCGTAGTTCACGCGTTTGAGCCCTGCGTTGGGCTTCGCGCTGACAGTGTGGAACCTGCTAGGGATTCTCTCCCCCCTCTGCTTCCTTTCTCCACTTGTCTTTGCTCGCACGCTCTCTCTCTCTCTCTCAAAATAAAGGAATAAACTTAAAAAAAAAAAAAAAAACCAACACAAAAATGCTACACGTCTGTACCAGGAGTTAATAAAAGCCCGAGGCCAGAGGAACAGCACCTTCGCCACGGGGTCTGTGGTGCCCCACGACCAGACACGAGAGGGGATGAAGGGTGACCATGGGTACTCACGGGGTCTGTGAGCATGGTTCTCAGGTGGGACGACAGGGCCAGCACCGCTAGGCAGTTAAAAAGGACTCCGTTGACCACAGAGTACCAGAAGTCTTTGGAAGGCAGCAGCATGACGAAAGTCACCACAAAGTCCGCATAGACGACCAGGAGCCACGTCATGACGGCACAGATCATGCCGCAGCCGTCGCGGATGAACCAGACCCTGTCGGCCACGTCAGCCTCAGAGGAAGAGGACGACGAAGAATCGTAATTGTCGTTTTCGGCCAGGAGAGGATGATGTTCGACATCCCGGAGCCGGTGTCCTGATGACGGCATGGTGTCCCTGGGCACCCTAGGAGACGGGACAGAGCTGATGAGGCTCGGGGTGGGGGGCAGGTGCACACTGGGTTAGTCTGCTCCGGACCATCTCGAGAGACAGTCCACACACACAGCAGAAAAGAACATTAACAACGGAACAAGACCTGAACTTTAAAATCTTTCACCTCGGGGACTAGTTTACAGCCTACGACACAGTACACCCCACGGCACGAGTGACCCCGAGGCGCACACAGCCACCGACGGCCAGCCACAGCCACGGACGAACAGAGATAAAGGGAAAGAACAGGCCGGATGCAGCCTCCCAGCCGCGGTGGAGACCAAGCGAGTCGTACCACAGCCGCCACCCTCGCCAGCAGGCCCGGGCCGTGTCTGTGCGGAGGCCCTGGGCCCCCGTCCTCTCGGGACCCCCGCGTGCGGTGCGCTTCTGTGTCCCCTCCGTCGCCCCGAGCTCTGTGCTGTTTCTGGAGGGCGCTCCTCTCTGCTTTCACGTCTTAACACTCTCGTTCCCTCGTGAATCCATTCGCTGAGCCGTTCTCGGACACCTCTCCCGTGCTTCCCACGCTGCCCGCTACAGGACAGCGCGCAGGGTGTGAGGGGACTCCGGAAAAACCCGGACTCTTCTTGGCCGGCTCTGGCTGCCGCGCTAATGCGCGCCCCGCCCCGACAGCGACCCGAGCGGCTGAGCGCTCGTGATCACGGTGGGGAAGGGGGGCTGGGGGTTCGCTTGGCCTTGGTGTTCATGCACGGGAAGGAGAAGCACCCACGGCCTTCCATCAGGGGCCCCGAGGACGCTCAGCATGGGAGCAGGAGCGAGGGCACCGCCGGGCCCCCACGGGCCTACAGATGGGCACGGCTCTTCCTCGGAAGCGACTGCGGCACAATGATGACAAGGACGAGCCGACAAGAGGCAGCTCAGTGCACGGGCACGAGACCAGACCCGGTTTCCCTCAAGTCGTAAAATAACCTCACTCGCAGGTCGGACACACATCGCTTGAAGGTTTTTTCTGAGTGACACACAAGAAACTAAAGACCAAGAGAGCGTGGACAGATCACAGCCAGCCTTCCGGCCCGTCGGCGCGCCTTCCCGGGGTCCACTCAGTGCAGAGGAGCTCCCCGCGCCCCTCTCCCCCCAGCAAGCCGTCCTGACAGGTACCGTTCCCCAGAGGGGCACGCTGGGAAAAGGGCTTTGGCACACCAGACGTGACCATCGGAGGAGGGTGCACACCCCTGGTGCAGCCCAGTTTTGTCAGTGCCCGGGCAGTGACTGGAAGCTTCTCCCGTCCCTGGAACTCTCAGGGCCCGCCCACCGGTGCTGCCTGTGGCGTGCAGACCCCCTCCTGCCTTAAGGGAGCTCCTGTGCATCTCCCCTCCCTGGCGGGCTCTCATGAAGGGTCCGGCCTTCTCCCCGTGTGCCCGTTTGCCGCGTGCAGGCTGTTGGGCCCCCGGCAAGGGCATGTTTGTTATTCGGCAGATGCAACACCAAGAGAGCGGTCCCTTTCTCAGATTTAAGTAGTTTCATAGCGATTTCCATGAAAGACTCTTAGTGCATCGTCACTATACATCGAGGCCTTAAGCCGGAGAATCCCTGCGACCAGCATCCGTTTTGCTCCACGGCCACTCCTCGAGCAGGACGCTCCCCATGACGAGCGGGCGCTTGCTTGCTGGACAGCAAGACAAGAAGCTACAGGCCAGCCTTGCGCCAGAGCGCGTCTGGGCAGTCGGAGAGCAGGGCCCGGCGGGTCGTCCGGAGGCACGGCGCACGCTGGGCCCGTCCCGCTCGGCCCTCCCGGCAAGGTACCGGTGACAGGCGTGCTCCTGCAGGAGAAGCCGCAGACGCACGGACACCGTGGGAGGGCGCCGATGTGCCACATCTGTCAAATCCAGCCGAAGGCCACGGGAAAAGAACCTGATCGCCCAAAGTCACTTTGTGTCCAGGAAAACAAGCACTGAACACGGCAGGGCGCGGCCGGCTAGACCGGGTTCTCGGTCACCGGCTGCACGAGCCGGCGTTTTGCCGAGTCACTGTGTTTACACCGCAGGAAGGGAGGGGAGGAAGTGAAGAAGCCATGCAGACGCTGGAAACGGGACAGCAGACGTGACACCGCCTGCAGCCGCCGGGGCGAGGGCGCGGCCCCCTTCCCCCTCAGGGCCGCACCGCCCTCATCTCCGAGCCCTGACAGCCACCTCTGAGGGAACCCCGGAGGCAGCGCGATCGAGCGACGGGCGAGCCGGGGGCGCACGTCATCATTTGACTTTAGCGGCCGATTTAACGGGATGCCGTCCACGCTGCCGCACCTGAGCTGTTTATGCTCACGTTAGGGACAGCGGTTTCCCAGAACGCGGCAGGTGGCACGGCGGGTCGCCGCGACGTGTGGGGACTGCCATGCGGGCGACGCTTCCCGTTGATTCTCGCCCGGCGCTCACCTCGTCTGCCACACCGATCGCTCACGGGTTCGCGTCACGGAGCCCCCTCCAGAGGCGGCGAGCGAGCCGAAGCCCACAGGTCAAAGACTGACCGTCTATACCGCACAAACCGCCCCGTCAACGAACGCAGTCGGCGTCTGCGTCAGAAAGGGGGCAGAGGCCACGCAGCCAAACAGGGCCCCTCGCTCACCTCACAAACGAGCTCGAAGCATTACTTGAACACTTTGCGCCTTTTCTTCAGGATCTGAAGGTGCATAGTGTCCTATGTGACGGGATCTGAAAGACAACAAGACCTGATGAGAAAGGTTACTTCTCTTACAACCGAAGTACACGGCATTTCTTAGGCCGTGATTAATTCGGGGAGCTGTATAACCGACATCACCCTTGTCACGTAAAGTTCTGCTATCCGGAACCACCCCTGACGAAGTTATCACTCCTCTGCATTTCCATTACTAGTAAACTCTGCAGTGATTCACTTTACGCCTGCCCCAGCATTAAATGCGAGTCTGGAAGCCCGAACCTCTTGAGAAAGATCCCCAGGGAGAATCCAGGCCACATCCGACCAGCCTGCGTTTCGAAAGCCCACAACGGTTTTAGCGGCCGCAGCAGGAGAATTACAGAGAAAACCGGAGAGAGCCAGACCACGAGGGGAGAGGTGCTGGACAAGGGATGCCGGGCCCGCGGGGAGGGAGGGAAACAGGGAACCGACTGAGGACCGCCTACTGGAGGAAAAGACCGCCCCCCCTTGGCGTCTCCCTCTGGCTCCCGGTCACCCGCGGGTGGCAACCAGAATTGGCCTCTGGAGAAGCACTCATGCGTGGCCCTGAGAAAAAGGGCCTGAAGATAACAAGGTGGGCGGGACCCCCGACATAGTCTTTATTCCCAGCACGAATCTTTTCATTAGTTTTTTTTTTTTTTCAAGCTGTCCATTTATTTCCAGTCTTTCTGAAATATGACTGGCACGCATCACTGTGTGCGTTCAAGGAGGACAGCATAATTCTTTGGCTTACACGTGGCTCAGATGTTTTGAAAAAAGCCCACAACGGGGCTCGTGAAAGGCTAGAGCCCCAGAAAGAGACACAGAACAGGCAAAAGGCAGAGAGAGAACTTTAAGAAGAAATAAGAAATCGTATCTGTGAAACAAAAGAGGAACATTCTGAGAACTTCCTGGTTACTGGCAATAAAAATGGTGACAGAATTTTAAAAACAGGATCGGACAGGAGAGTGAGGAACTCTCCCAAAAGGAGAGCTAAGTGACAAAGAGAAAGAACTCAGGAGAGAGCATAAAATACAGTCGGCTGGCCCACCGTCCCGGCGCCTGTCCGTTCTTCCTCCCGTGTCCTTCCGATAGATTATTCTGCTCAAGCAAACCCTCCGTCGGTGCTGTCTTCCGAAACCAAAACCCCTGACTAGGACAGCGGGAGGTTGGCGTGCAAGTCGGGGAGGAGGAGGGGCCGGGGGTCAGGAGGCGGGAGGCGCCTCTCCCGGGGCCCCCCAGTCTCTGCCACCAGACAGACGCTCCAGAGCAGAGCGAGGCCGCTCACTGTCCTGCCTCAAGGCTCCTCAGAAGCCACTTCTCCCTCAGCACCTACCCGACGGCCCCCCTGCCTGTCCTCCCACCTCCACCCCGGCCACTGTCCCCTAGCACCTTTCCAGCCCTGAGCCCCTTCTGAGGAACAAATGTGGCCGTGACTCCAAAGCTGCTGAAACTAATTGCAGGGGGAGGGGGGGGGGGACTTTTAAAATACGGTATTTATATACAGTAACTTTGTTCACATAGCTATGCGCTAACCAACAACTATTAATATGCAATGATATCTTGAACTGTTTTCAGATAAGCTCACGTAACAATGTTTTAAAGTAAAGCTGGCTTTGCAAAATACAAGACTGCTCAGGCGTCCCGTTTAGAGCAGCATCTCTACAATGAGACCAAATCCCCAATTACTTGTATATATTTTAAAAAGGAGCCAACGCAGCACCCCCTTCGAAAAGCAAAGCGGCCTGGCACTTTCTCCCAGTTCAACACCCACCCTATGACTCAACGATTCCACTTCGAGATATTTACCCAAGAACGCTGAATGCGAACGCAAACATGGACAGCACCGTTCACGCAGCTTTATTCATAATCTTCCGGACTAGAAACTATCCAAATAGCCAGCACCAGGAGGCGAATAGACAAACTATGGCACGTTCTTGCGACGGCACACTTCTCAGCAACAAAGAGGGAAAAAGCTAGTGACACCTGCAACAACGTGGCTAAATCCCAAAAAACCTTGCGCCATCCGCAGCAACTGTTTCCTCAACACGTCTCTGGAGGCAAGGGAAACGAAAGCAAAAACGAACCATCGGGACCTCATCAAAATAAAAAGCTTCTGCACAGCGAAGGCAACGATCAGCAAAACTAAAAGGCAACCGACGGAATGGGAGAAGATATTTGCAAACGACATGTCAGATGAAGGGTTAGTCTGCAAAGTCTATAAAGAGCTTATCAAACTCCACACCCAAAAAACAAACAATCCAGTGAAGAAATGGGCCGAAGACATGAATAGACACTTCTCCAAAGCAGACATCCAGATGGCCAACCGACACATGAAGAAATGCTCCACATCACTCCTCATCAGGGGAAGACAAATCAAAACCCACCGAGATACCACCTCACACCTGTCAGAATGGCTCACATGAACAACTCAGGCAACGACAGGTGCTGGCGAGGATGCGGAGAAAGAGGAGCTCTTTTGCATCGTTGGTGGGAATGCAAGCCTGATGCAGCCACTCTGGAAAACAGCTTGGAGGTTCCTCAAAAAACTAAAACTAGAACTCCCCTGCGACCCGGCAACTGCTGGGTATTTATCCAAACAAATTAAACTAGCTATTTACCCAAAGGATCCAGGAGTGCTGTTCCGAAGGACCACATGCACCCCCACGTTTACAGCCGCACTGTCGACAACAGCCACAGTATGGGAAGAGCCCAAATGTCCATCGACGGATGAGCGGATAAAGAAGATGTGGTATAGATATAAATGGAGTCTTACTCGGTGATCAAAAAGAATGAAATCTTGCCATTTGCAACTATGTGGCTGGAACTGGAGGGGATTATGCTAAGTGAAATTTCGTCAGAGAAAGACAAATTATCCTATGACTTCACTCATATAAGGACTTTAGGATACGAAACTCATGAACAGAAGGGAAGAGAAGCAAAACTAATATAAAAATAGGGAGGGGGACAAGACATAAGAGACTCTTAAATATAGAGAACAGAGGGCTGCTGGAGGCGTTGTGGGAGGGGGATGGGCTAAATGGGGAAGGGGCTTAAGGAATCTACTCCTGAAATCGTTGCTCTCTCTATGCTAACCAATTTGGATGTACATTAAAAAATAAATACATTAATTAAAAAAAAATGTTCTGCCATCTACATGGCCCTTGAAACCAGGCAACATGAATTTATTTTGAAAGAATTCAAAGTGGGTTTGAACACAAGGGGAATGACTGAGAAGAGCCAAAGGTACCTTCTCAGCTGTTGGAAATGCCCCGGATCCTGAGAGGGACATAGCATCTGTCAAGACAAAAGTCGGGGCACCTGGGTGGCTCAGTCGGTTAAGCGTCCGACTCCGGCTCAAGTTATGATCTCGCTGTCTGTGAGTTCGAGACCCGCGTCGGGCTCTGTGCTGTCGGTTCAGAGCCCGGAGCCTGCTTCGGATTCTGTGTCTCCCTCTCTCTCTGCCCCTCTCCTGCTCATGCTGTCTCTCTCTGTCTCAAAAATAAATAAAAACACTTAAAACAATTTTTTTTAAAAAACTTAAAAAAACAAAATAAAACAAAACAGGGACACCTGGGTGGCTCAGTCGGTGGAGCGCCCGACTTCGGCTCAGGTCACGATCTCGCGGTTCGTGAGTTCGAGCCCCGCGTCGGGCTCTGTGCTGACAGCTCAGAGCCTGGATGGAGCCTGCTTTGGATTCTGTGTCTCCCTCTCTCTCTGCTCCTCCCCCACTCACGTTCAGTCTCTCAAAAATAAACATTAAAAAAAAAAAATTAAAAAAAAAACAGCCAACAATCAACAGTACGCTTAAAATTGTACATTTCATCATACATTAATTCCGCTTCACTAAAAGAATGACCAGGAGGAAAATAACCAGTGCGAGTTCATGTGCCGGGTGGGAAAGGCCAAGTGAAGCCAAGCTCCAGCCAGATGTTTCCTCCAGAAGCTGCGCTCAGGAGCCAAGACGTCTCTGACAAGACGTCCCTTCAGACAAAGTTCTTGGCCTCTTCCCTTGCTTTTTACCTTGGCTATAAACAGAAAATGTGTTCTCAAATACAAACTGAAAACAAATGAACGAAAGACATCAGTTTTCCTTGGTGATGAGTTACTACAAAAAAGAATCAAGAGGGGCGCCTGCTGGCTCGGCGAGTGGAGCGCGTGGCTCTCGATCTCGGAGTTTTGAGTGTGAGCCCCATGCTGGGTGTCGAGAGTACTTAAAAAAATAAAATCTAAAAAAAAAAAAATCATGATATAATTACTTTCTCTATTGCAATAAAAAGAATGTCTACCCTAGAGTCTGGTATTCATGTTTATATTACAATGCTGTTTAAACTCATTATGGCTTTAGTATTCATACACCCGCTGATGACCTATAAAAAGCAGGGATAAGCAACTCTCTGCTTCAGGCACAGAAGCAGCATATGAAGCAAACACAAGCCATGAAAGATCTACTTAATTCAAACGTGGCGGGGGGCGGGAGGGGGGGCGGTTCCAACACCATCCCCTCTACACCAGGCCCCCGATGCACCAGCACAGACAGGAGCTTTAGCCCACGGGAGTTCACAGACCAGCAGAGGTGGCGATCGGGCTGGTAAATAATATGCTAAGTGTTACCCCCAAATTAGGAGCCAAGTGTGACGAGTGAGAGGGAGGACGGCGGCTAATTCCGTCTGGGGGAGCCAGAGAAAGCGTCAAGAAAGAAAAGGGACCCCGTGGTGGGCCGTGACAACAGGCAGGGCCCAGACAGGAGAGAACAGTGTGAGAAGACCCGGGTGGGAGAGGCGCACGGCGTGCTACGGGGCCTCAGGCCTGGTGAGAAGGAGGGCGGGGAGAGGCAGAGGGGACGGGCAGACCGGGGCCACTTCCAAGGCGCTCAGAACGGCCCGTGGAGGAGTCTGGAAGCCTGGACTCATCCCGCTGGAACGGGAGGCACCAGTACTTTGTAAACAGATGCTTTAAAATGTAATTGGCAACAAGGTGAGACCTGGGTGGAAGGAGGCTGCTGCGGCCGAGAGCAGAGAAGGCGCAGGCCGGGGCCAAGAGGGGGCAGGGCCCGTGCGCCCCTATCTCACAGCCAGGCCCAGGAAGAAAGAGCATAGCAGGGACCGACAGCGTGGGGCAGCGGGGGGCACCATACAAGGACGCGACAGGGACGCGGAAACACTGCTGCCCCGGCCGCTTCCTCCCCAACGCAGGAGCTGCAGACTCAGGGAGAGAGCCCGAGACTGGGACTCACACACTTACAGGCACCTGTGGAACACACTGGCGGACAATCCTCCGCCCTCCCCCTGCCCCGACCTAGAGACCCCAGCACAGAGGGGACGAGCGAAGGGGGAACGGACGTGACCACCCGAGGGGCCACAGAAGTGTGGGGCTAGAGCCCTGGAAGGGGTCCAAAGGGCCAGCAAGGGCGCCAGAAGGGCCGGGGAAGAGCAGGCAGGCCGGAGCAGTCAGCCCCAGCGAAGCGGGCACTGGAGGAGCCCCTCAGGGATCTCGCCCTGGCAGGTTCAGTCCAGGGCCACGAGCCGGGAGAGTGGGTGGTGAGAAAATTAGAGAAGCGCTTTCCAGAAGTGCCGGTGAGTCCAGGATCTGCGCGGCTGGAAGGAAAAGCAGAGGGGATTCTGTTCTGTTTCCGCTCTCGTGCACCATCTCATACGCCACGGTAATCCTAAACAGGAACAGCGGACCCTCGAATAACACGGGGTTGGGGACGCCATGCCCACAGACAGTCAAAAACCTGTGGGTAACTTCGGGGTCCCCCGAGATCGAACTCCTAACAGCCCACCGTTGATCTGAAGCCTCACGATGACGGTAACAGCCAACGAACACAATTTTTGTACGTATTCTTATGACGAAGCACGAGAAAAAGTGTTAAGAAAGTCGTAAGAGAAAACACATTTACGGTATTATATACCGTATCAAAAAAATTCACATGTAAGTAGCCTGCGCGGTCAAACCCGGGCTGTGCAGGGTCCCCGTTTGCACACGGGCCGCCTTGGACCCGCAGGGGCTCCACGCAGGTGTCACCAAAGTGCATCTTGGTTTGACTATGCCACGCTTTTAAAAGCCTACCACGGCCCCCAAAGTGATTTAATGGAAACAGAATGAAATATTTATGTACAGCTGAGCCAATTAAGATATCAGACCAAGAAAACATAAGCTAAGAGGCCTCGCCGTGCTTATTCCTGTTTCTTTTTTCTTTCTAATTCTGTACTTCGCTGAACTTTTCTTGCCACCACAAAAGTACTTTAGGCTCGCTGCACTTTTGTGTTTTGAAAGGATGAGGGTCCAAGTTTGCAGACTCGGGGGGACGATCCCCCTTCCTGAGAAGGAGGAAGCAACAGTGGGGCAGGGGGTCTATGGAAAACCATGGAGATGGGCTGAAGCTAGAGCCGTTCACACCCCACAGCACTGTTTTCTGAGCAAAGAGTAACCAGTGGGCTGTGGGTGTCACAAGTGCAGGAAGCCACTGAGATCGGGGAACGGTTGCTGCAGGGAGAGCAGCCGAGCGAGTGGTGGGCCCACGAGGTGCCGCAGACCCCCACTTTCTAACAACGTGATGGGACTGCTTTGCTCTGCCGTCCAAGAGCCCAGCTCAGCACCCAAAGGCTTACGCGGGGCTGGAGAGTAGCCACGATGACCGATGATTCGATGGAAAACCAGGTGTCAAACAGGTGTCAAAGGCAAGGCCTGAGCTGAAATGACCCGTTGTGGAATGCAGGAGGAAGGGGAGAAGCCTGACAAGCCAGCTGGCAGAAAATTCTAAGGAGCTGGAGGTCCTGGTGAGACCAAGAACTGGGTTTGGAGGAAGTGACAAGGTGGCCAGGTCGGACGGAGGCTGGATCAGCAGGGCAGTTCCAAGAGCTCAGCAGAGGGGCCCTTCGGGATAAAAATAAGTTCCCGCACGTGGCTGTGCAAACAGGCTGCGACCTGAAAGGACGTGAAGGGAAAGGTCTAGTACGTCTGTCCCGGGGCATCAACCTTCATCCTGGATGCCAAGTGAGCCAGGGTGGAGCGGAGGACTATAGGCCGTAGAGTCGGAGCTGGACTTGCTGAAAGAAGGAAAGAATGGAGTGGCCACATAACGTGCTGTAGTGTATTTACGGCAATTACGTTCTCGAACGTTCCTTCCATCATTTTGCAATCGTGAAAGATTTAGTTTGTGCTTTCAAACCCTACCAATAATGTATGCCGTACAAAACCACGATCTTCTCAAATTATTGAATCCAAAGAACAGAATATTAACATTTAAGGGGGAAAAAACCCAACAGAATATTAAGCCAAGTAAAGCCAAGTCTCAATAGTATGCTGGCACATTATCCACACTGTGACAAGTAAACTTGTTTAAGGTTTCTAGGAAGGTCTTCGACACTAAAATACATAACCGCTCTAGAACGGGCCTTGGATGCTGCCGGTCATAGATGGCAAATGGAGAAACGCACCCACCAGGAGCCAATCTCATGGGTGCACGGGGATGGTGCTGGGTTTTCCTTCTTTCCCACGGGCCATGCTTCAGTCTCTTACCGGGTCCTCCTCTTTGTAGGTGCCTCGGTGGCGGTGCTCAGGCTCAGCCCCGGGTTTTCCCTTTATCTCCGCTCTCTCTAAAGGATCTTCTGGGCTCTCAGGCCCACGAACGCCGCTGCTAATGATACACATATCTGGGAAGCTCCGAAACGAACGGTACATCACTGAGTAGATCCAGCCATCTGGATCAGCCCTCACTGAGTAGATCCTCCCCAACAACCCCCTCCCCCACCAAACCCTTACGGACCTTCGCAGCTCCGTAGGGCGTACCTCCTCCAGCTAGTTGTCAAGGTCAACACATAGGAGTCACTCTTCACTCAACTCTTCCCCCACCTGCCCCCCCCACCTCTTCACATCGAACCCTCCAGCAAGTCCTGTGGGCGCCATCTCCAAAACCGGCCCAAATCTGCCCTCTTCCACCTCCTGCCCAGCCAAACCACGGCCACGAGCCCTCCCCCAGGCAGTCCGCAGGGCGCCTCCCCAGCACTCCCGGTCGGTCTCTACCGTCACTGCCTCCCTCACCCCATGGCCCACCCCGAACAAGGTTTCACAGATACAAATCAGATCATACTCCTCCCTTACTTAAAACCACCCAACGAGGGCCTCTGCCGTTAGAGTAACATCCAAAGGCCTCCCTGTGGTCTAAAGCTCTACCTGACCTGGAGCCTGCTGACCTCCCCACCTCGCGGCTGCAACATGCCCTGCAATGTCCCGGCACACCCCCAGGACGCTGCGCACTCTGCACCTGTCTGTGCAGTGAGCTGAGGGGCAAGGAGCGTGCCCGAGAAGACTCAGGGACACGGAGGGGAGGCGGTGGGATCTGGCCGGGGTGGGGGAGGCGGGGGCGCGGTCAGGAGTCTGGGAGCCTTGCGAAAAGCAGTCGGGGAGACGTGCGGAAGGGTTGAGGGGAGAGAGGGAGAAGGGGAGGAGGAGAGAATCCCACACTTCTGGGGGAATCTCCATTTCCAGGGTGTCATCCCGAGCACGGGCTGGATGAGGTGACCTCAAGGACGCGCTCACCGATATCCCAGAGGTTTCACGGTTATCCCCGCGCGAGAGCCACAGCCTGTCTCTGAAAGCTTTTTCTAAAGATCCCAAAAAGGTAAACGAACCCTCGGGAATTCTAAATCCAGAGATACAAAGAACACCAGAGTTCCAAACCTCTCTTAGGTGTCCTGTCCCAGGGAACGGCTGGACCTGAATCAGGCTGGCGAATCCCAGGCTCTTTCCACGTCTTCCTAAATAGGGTTTCCTTGTTTAACATGACGTGAACTCTTGCAACATCAGACTCGCCCAAATCCAAAACACTGGGAGCATCTGACGTGCTAACGTAGCTAGCTCTCGGTTGCAAATTAACGACAATGTAAGATATCAGAAAGGCCAATCACTACGCACCCCCCGTGCACCCCGGAACTTTACATACATCATTACCTTGAAGCCGGCCGCTAGCCTAAGAGCAAGGCCCTAATATGAGCTCACTTCAGGCACGAACAGATGCAGCCTTACAGCTATAGAAACCTGCCCGAGCTCACAGCCAGTGAAGGGTGGACGTGGGACCGTTCTGACTCCAAAGCCCATGCTCTTCCGTTAAAATACACCGCCTCCCAGGGCACTTGGTGTTAGAAAATGCATTCTGTAACGAATAAATTGAATTAGGGAATATGGAACTCTAAGAATTCAAAACATTTCAACACAGAACTGATACTGTAAGAGCCTGTCTCGAGAGACACTGGCGGCCTCTCTATCCTGCCTGCCCCCTGCTTACTGGGTGCTGTAAACAAACAGCAGCCTTTCCAAAGCGCCAGCTAAACACAGAGCCCTCCTCTCCTCCCACATACCGGGAGCACTCCTCGCAACCGGTATTTATTAAGTCCCTTTCACCCTCTAGACACACAACCCCTCCACCCCTCCCTACAGGCTCGAGGACACTTCCTGCTTAGGGCTCAGCCCCTTCTCTTCTCTCCTTTCCCACCACCAAGTTTGGGCACCTCGCCTCCGGCATGTGCCTCTGCAGAATCCTAATCTCCACGGTCGGTCGCGAGGTCCAACCACCCTCCATGCAGCTGCAGGAGTCATCACCAAAAATCACCCGGTGCGTCAGAGTCAGTCTGGTCCAAAACCTTTCAGCCTTGCCCATGGCATTCAAGGCCCCACTGAATCTGGCTCCCCTTCCTTTTCAGGCGTGGTGCTCACACACTCTCTTCCACACAGTGCTTATGCCGGTTCCCTCACCATGCCCTCTTACCCCTCTGTGCTTCTGTTCCTGCTGTCTCCTCCAAGTTGAGGAATCTCATCCTCTGCTCAGCCAAATTACCCATTAATCAAGCACTTACCAAGCCCCCACTATATACAGGGGATTGTAGGATGACGTAATTGTTTTCCAAACTGTAAGATGCTGTGCCAACGTGAGGCATTATCTTGGGCCCATCAGGATCTGGATTTTATTAGACAATAGGATTCTAACAAGGTTTTCCAAGAATGGAATAAAACTCAGTGGTAAGCAGAGCTAAGATTAGCAAGACAAAGACATGTTTGTAGACAGAGGCAAAGCAGTCAGTGAGAGAGAAAAAAAATCAAAGAGGCAAAAGTAAGAGGAAATGACTGAATGCCGGTCCCTAAACAGGCTGACCAAAGAACAGACACAGAGTTAATGGGAAGAGGGATTCTCTCTTCCTCAGAGGTAAAGGAAAGAAAAAGACTGATGGACATTGGGAGATATTTTAGCTGGAAAAAAAAAATCAAGGTTGAGCGAATTCTCCCAGTGGCCTCTGTCTCCTCCATGCTCCAGAAGGTAGCCACTCATCAGTGGTAAAGCAAAAGAGTGTATTTTTAAGTAGAAAGGGACCATGAAAGAAGGAAGGGTCCTGTGTAATGAAAAGTTTAACCTTGCCCAAAAGGAGGTCTGGCCTTTGTCCTCGGCTGACAGTCTGATTTCGGGTGGGAGCTGGCCACGCCATTGAGACCAACAGGGTGGCTCCGAGGGGGGCTCTGGGGCACGCAGTATCGGCATGGCAATTGATGAATCACCCAATTATGCTTATGGAAGGGAACCCCAAAGAGGACTCGAAACACCACGGCTCCTCTGAGTTTCCCTGGCTGGGAGTGCCCCGCGCGTGCGAGCCGTCCCATCAATGCGGGGAATGGGACACATTCTGGATCCGAGAGAGAAGACCCGAGCTTCACCCTGGCTCCCTCCTCAGACTCTGAGCCAGAAGCCTCTTCCCTTGGCTGATTTTAATCTTTATCTTTTACCTGTAAAAAAGCCTCGACTGTGCCCTAACAGCTTTCCGCAAGTTCCGCGAGTCCTTCTCAATAACAATCAAAACAGAAGGTGGTTTTGAGAACCCCAAAACTTGCAGCTGGTGTGAGAAGCGAGGGTGGTCTGACAGGACTGTTCCCTCTAAACTCTGGAAGTGACCCACTCTCACAGTCGACCTAACCACGTCTCAGATGCCGCAGCTGAATGGTCATGCGGCCCGTTGTGAACACTGACCCTGGACACTGGCTTTGGGGACACAAGGGAGTACAATGGGTGTTCACACTTTATGCTCTGCTCTAGTGTTTGACTTTTTATACAAAATAAGCTGTATTATTTAAGTTAACTTACTATTTTTTTTGAGAGCGATAGAGTGGGGGAGGGCCAGAAACAGGGAGGCTCGAGCTCACGAACGGTGACATCGTGACCTGAGCTGAAACCAAGAGTCGGACGCTTCACCGACTGAACCACCCAGACACCCCGAGCTGTGTTATTTTTATAATTAAAAACACTATTTTTAAGAAACATAATCCCTAGGAGCCACTTCCGGAAAATTATCTGGTAGATGATCTGTAGCCTTGCCCTGCCTGCAGTGGAGCCGGGAAGCTCTCAGATCATCAGGAAAACGACTTCTCAGTTCATTCCAAACATTAGGTTCCAATGCAAACTTCTTTCTTTTTTTTTTTTTAATTTTTTTTTTAACGTTTTTATTTATTTTTGAGACAGAGAGAGACAGAGCATGAACGGGGGAGGGGCAGAGAGAGAGGGAGACACAGAATCGGAAGCAGGCTCCAGGCTCCGAGCTGTCAGCCCAGAGCCCGACGCGGGGCTCGAACTCACAGACTGTGAGATCGTGACCTGAGCCGAAGTCGGACGCTTAACCGACTGAGCCACCCAGGCGCCCCTGCAAACTTATTTCTAGTCCCATTGCCTCAAGTTACGGAAAACGATACTATCGGTAAGTCTCGAGCCTGCAGGTAACACTTTCAGTAAGAAAGCAGAAACGTATCCATACTTTTGTCTGAATCCAGACTGCTCTTAATGAAGTTCCTTTTCGTTCCGTTCCTGCTAACACTTGTCCTTTTCTAGAAGGGGATTTCTGCTTTTATAATGGATGGATTAGCACGGCTGCAACGATCCAATTTGCTCACTGGAAGCTGAGGCGGGCTCTGAGCCACTGGTAGCAGGAATATTTCTGTACGCGTTTTACGCCCTTTGCTTTGAGCTGAGACATCCGTGCGAAGAGTTCCTTCCGATGGCTGTCGAACGAATTCTTTACAAAGCTACCTTTCGCGTCATCTCGTCCTCGCAAGTCAAGGTGAACCCACCCGTCTAACTCCCAGAAATACATAACGCCCAAGTAACCTCAATAACCCGAACCCTTCTACCTCGAACACCTCCCAGGGTGTTCAAGGAATGTAATTCCACTCTTCTGTTCCACCCCACTTGTTCAAATACCCCAAGAGCTTTTCCCTTTAGTCGAGTTCTGACTTCCTAACCAGCAAGCTTAACAAGGTGACCTCTTGAAAGGTGACTGTAGGTGAGTTCAGGTTGTACAACAAAGAGATGAAACTCCTCGTCTGTGAGGGGAAGAGTGTAGGGAGAACTGCATATTGATCCAGGTTTCTAGACCACCTGAGACAGTTAAGAGTGAAATAGATACATACATGAGCAGCACGGACAGACACTAAGCAGACTCACTGCACAACTGATCACGAAAGGAAGCATAACGAGTCGGTTACTGGTAAGCTAGCAAAGTGTGTCGGTCCAACAGCAGAGAGACTTAGTTCCAGCAGCAATGACGCCTCGGGAGGGATGAACCTCGGCTGCAAGAAAAGACGCAGACGTTGTCCTGAAGGCTGACCTGATCGCCCCAGATGCCCAGTCCGGCAACCACCCCCCCGCCAAAGATGGTTGATTGGGGGAAGGGAAGATCATCAGGAAGACGGGCGAAGAATGGGAGAATGATTCAAACTTTTCAGAAAGAAGGGGAGAACAGGAGCATTCGAGAAGCCACGGGCGAAGTTCAAGAAAGCCCTTTGTAATGCTTGGCTATAAAGCACTCTTTACAGGTTACGGAAAGGTTTTATAGCCACTCTCTGTTTTGGCTCTAACAACAACCCCGTTATTAGTTTATGAGAGGGGGAAACCGCGGCTCGGGAGAGCTAAGTGTCACGCCCAAGGTCAGGCGAAAACCTGGGGCTGCGATTCGGGCCGTATCCCGAGAGATCAAGAGTGAAAGGAGACACCTGGAAGGGAAGGCAAGCGCAGGCACAGAGGTGGCACAGAGGTGCCCCCGAGGAGCTCGGGAAGGTCGCAGAAGCGCGGTGTCCGGAGGAGAGGGCGCAGGGGGGGCCGAAGGAAGGGCGGGCCGGGGACCGGGAGTGGCCGGGAGGCCGGGGTGTGAGCAGCCCGCCCGGCCCCGGCCCGGCCCGGCCCGGCCCGGCCCGCCGCACTCACCCGAGGCCCGGGCGGGGTCGCCCGGCGCTGCGGCTCCTCCCGGCCTGCGGCGGCGGCGGCGGCGACTGCAGCGGCCGAGGCAGGGACGCATCATGCGGCCGCGCTCATGGCCGGGCCGGAGCGGGCCCCGCGGCTCGGCTCGGGCACGTCCCGCCGGCCCGGTCTGAGGGAGGCAGCCGCCGAGCAGACACGAGAGCGCAGAGCCCTGCCTGGGGAGCCGGGCGGCGCGACCCCCGGAAGTGAACCCCGCGGGGGTCAGCGGCGCCGCGCTTGCGCAGTTCCGGCCGCGCCGCTCGGGCCGCGGAGAGGGCGCGGGAGGCGATTGGTGGGGGCTTGGAAGTCGTCGTGGAGCCGAGAGGCGTAAGGGCTGACAGTTTTCTGCCGCAGGCAGCTCGCCGCCGGAAGCTCCTCTCGCCAAAATCAAAGGCTCCATCCAAAGGGACGTGCGGAAGGGAAAGGATGGGGGCTACGGGCTGCCGCACGGTCCAAGCCGCGCCGTCAGGCTGTCAAACTCGGTGGAGCGCTCTCGTCCCGGAGGCCGCGGGGGCGGCCCAGAGCCAGCTTTAGGTGTGGCTTGTACAGCGTGCGGAGCGAGAACTCAGAAAAGGGGGAAATGGAGGAGCGGGGGTGGAAACGATTGGGCCGGAAAGCGCGTGGGGAGAAGGGGAAGCGCCCTGGACTGGGGGCTGCTGGGGTCCGCTGCGCCTCCGGACCCCGCTCTGAGCATCCCAGCGATTCCCTCCGGACGATAGGTCCTAAGGGCTTTGAAGGTAGACACATGCTTTATTTCTTTGACTTTCCTATAGTATTGGGGGCGACTTCCGCAGGGCTGGGAAGTAGGTGCTCAGTGTCTGTTCTTAAACTGGTAAGTGCTTGCTAAATCGTTGTAAGATTAATGACAGCCAAGGGATTTATCAGAATCTCCCTGTGTGCAAGCCACCTTCTCGCCATTTACCATTCTTGCTTCCAGAAAGTCACTCCGGCTAAACTTTTGGAAGTAAGGGTGGGGGATGCATTTAAAAGTTGAAACTTTTGTGACTGTACCTTGTACCTCTGTGTTCAAAATGGGGCTGTGAATTTAGTTCACCCTCTCTGAGCCTCCCATCTCCTGCTGTCTTTGTTTTGGGATTTGTTTCCACAAGGGAGGAAAGTGAGGCCTTCAATCAGTGACCAATTCTTTTTGCACGGGCTGAAAGAAAGGATGATTATCTGTGAATAACACCGTGACAGCAAGCGGGCCTGTGCTTGGGATATCTTTGTTATGAGCAGAGTTAAAAGAATAGGGCTTTAAAAAAAAAAGAAAATTTGCTTAACAGATGCGGAACTGGCTTGAACTTTCACCAGACAAAGTTGACTTTATGCCTCATAGCTATGGACAAGAATCATTTGCATCGCCTCTGCAGCCTGTAAAGTCATAAATAACTTAAAGAAAGGAGAAGACCCCCAAGGAACCAGATAACCCAGAAGGGTGTGCCAGACAATGTCTAGTGTTCAGTGAAGACGCCTAATAATCTTTTTGGACCATTTCAGAGTCTGTCACAAAAAAGTGGAGGGTAGAGGGATCCCCACCCCATAATTCTGATAGCTCCCAACTTGTTTATACTGCCTATGCTTTTAATCCTGATGTATCTTGTGTATCATAATTTTGACAGTGCGCCGCTTTCCTAAAGGAAATGGTGCGATAAAACCATCCATTAAAATATTTAACAGTATTTAGCAGCAGTTGGCAAAAACAATCAACTGTTATCAAGGGTTTGTTTTGTTTTGTTTTGTTTTTTAATCTCGACAGAATTGGCATGTTTTTTCAAAAGGTCTTCTGCAAGTCATTTCCCCTCTCCAAGCCTCAGGGTTTTTTTGTTTATCTCTAAAATAGGAGATTAGATTTGATTTCTAAGGTTTCTTCCTGTTTTAAGACTGTGGTTCAACCCAGAGTGTTTTGCCTCTCCCTGATTTCACTGAAGCCCTGGGAGCAGAAAACCTAATATTTCCCATTCCCCTTGTAGTGAGAGGAACCTTCCCACCTCCCGGGTCAGTTCTGTTTACCCTTCAGGAGCTAGGTTCCAGCTCACCACCTATCCCAGGAAGCAGCCCTTTTAAAGTAAAGGCTCTATTCAAACATGTGGAAAGATGCTCGGCCTCATTTGCAGTCCGAGGAATGAATGCAAATCTGAAGTACAAGGAGATGCCACTTTTCACTCAGTAGGTTGGCAAAGGTAAAAGGTTCGGGAATGCTCTGTTGGCAAACAGCCCCGACTGATGCAATTGTAAATTGTTCATCTCTTTGCGGAGCAAGATAGCAATATGAGCCACAAAAATTTGACCCAGCAATTCCCCTCAGGAGTTTCTCCTACAGGTAGCCTTACCCCTGTGCACAAAGCTGTTTGCCCTGGAGTTCACACGGTAGCACGCTGTAGAAGCGAAGCAAAAGACTGGCAGTGCCCTGTAAGCCTGTGAATATATTAGGTAAAATACGTTGCAAAAAATAAATAAATAAATACGTTGCGCACGCAAAAGGGAACAGCGTGCTTTACAATTGTAAAAAGGAAGTGAGGCGTGTTTTCACGAATTCAGATATCTGGTCTTCAAGCTATATCGGGTCTATTGTGTAAAACTGCGTGTTCTTGTGTAAGAAAGCAGAGCGGGGAGATACATACGTTTAGATGTACGTAGGCTATCCCTGGACAGATACACAAGAAATGGGCATGTAACATATTGATTTTTTAAGTTTATTTATTTATTTGGAGAGAGAGAGCAGGGGAGGGGCAGAGAGAGGGAGAGAGGGAATCCCAAGCAGGCTCCGCGCTGTCAGCGCGGAGCCCTACTCGGGGCTCGAACTCACGCACGGTGGGATCGTGGCCTGAGCCGAAATCAAGAGTCGGACGCTTAACCTACTGAAGCACCCAGGCACCCCTGTGACTTGTTAACTTTCTGGCCGTGTGTTTATTTTTAGAGACACAAAAATATAATTGAACGGAGTCAACACGCTACAGCAGGTGGGGAGGCACCTCACAGAAGAGACTGTCCAAAACGTGAAAAAGTGCTTGTTTTCACTAGACGCCCGGGAAACGCAGACTGAAACCACAGGGACGTGTTTACACGCCCACCAACATGGCCGGAATGAAAAAACACCGAGCCCTGGCAAGCACCTGGAATAACTCGGAGCCTCTATCCGCTGCTGGTGGGGGGACAGGTAATCGTTAAACTACCTCGTAGGGCACTTAGGAGTATCTGCCCAAGCCGCACGTGCACGGACTTGTGTTCACCCGAAGACACCTGCTGGACGGTTCACAACCTAAATGTCCGTGACCGACAGAATGGATAAATGGTGCGTACTCATACAATGAACTACCGTGCAAAATAGAGACCAGTCGCACAAACACGTGTCGGGTTAAAGAAGCAAGACCTGAGACGGTACGTGCTGCGTGGTTCCATCAATAAAAAGTTCGGACTCCCGGCGAAACTGGTCTTTGGTATGGGCACACGTGGCGGGGCAAGGGTTACCCGCGAGGGGGGGTGCCGGGCTACTAATAAAACTCGGTGTCTTGGTCCCGGTGCCAGCTGTGTGTTCCTCCAGCTCTTCCGCAAGTAGACAGCGGCAGACAGAGAAAAGAGGCGGGCACTTCCGGAGGTTGTACAGTGGAAAATCAGAGGTTCGTTCTGGAAGGGGGTTTGGGTTTTGCCTTAGGTTTTCCTGCGGGTTCTGTGGTATCGAATGCAACAGCCAGAATTAGGGAAGCTAGAAAGCTGACCGTCCACAACGCGTGGGTATTGGACGAGGCCCCGGGAGTCTCAAGAGCCCGGAGCGGTATGTCCTGAGCTCCAACGCTCGGGCCACCTCGCCCCCGGCTGTGGGTGGAGCCTGCTGCCCCCCCCCCCCCCCCCCCCCCCCCCGCCGCTCGGTGGGGAAGGCGAATGGCCAGTGGATGGGTATGGAGAACCTACTGGGTGCCACACTCTGGGCTCGGGTCTCTGTCGCCTCGATGGCTCTCTCATGCCCTTTAGGGCTTCATCCTGTGGCGCCTTCCTCCCTGGAACCCCGTCTCAAACTTCCCCCTCCCAGCTCCGCTCCTTGCCACGTGTCCGCTAACGCCATACGTCGTTCACTTCCGGTGCGGCCCATCCCCGGCTGCAGAGCAAGCCTCACGAGAGGCGGGGAGCTCCGTTGCTCTTGTCCGCTAGTCCTTCCCCAACGCCCATCAACCAAGAAATCTACATTGAACGAATGAGTGGGCACACTGTGCGTGGCCCCTTTCCTAGAGGAACCAACGGGCTCAGCGAGGTTAAGCGGCGGCTCAGGGTCACACAGCTAGGAGGGGGAGGGCCAGGAGTCAGACGCAGGTCTGTCCTCTTTCCTGCTGGCCTCCCCATAGACTCACCTCAGCCTCACAGCCCTCCGAAGTTGGTGTGAACCCTTTGCACAGCCGGGGAAACTGAGGCTCAGAGTTAAGTGATGGCCTAGCAGGGACAGCACAGCTAGCTTGCAGACCTCCTTCTGTCTGCCTGTGAAGATCCTGTTCCTTAGGCTGTACCACGCTCCCCTAAGGAGCGGGGGGGGCCAGGCCGTACACTAGGACGGGGCTATACGGAGCCCTGCCTCCTGTCTGCTCCTGCTGCCAGGGCCCAATCACCAACCCGCCTGGAAGCAAGGCCCCGCCCATCGTGCTCATCCTCTCTTTGTCCTGTTGGCTCATTCAACAAGCATTTAAGGATCTACTCTGTGCTTGGCACCTTGTCAGGTGTTGCAGACACGCGAGTGAGCAAAAGCAAAGTCCCTGCCTGTTACAGAGCGCATAGACTGAGCAAATACACAAGTGCACGGTTACAAACAGGCGTGTTCCTATAAAGGCAAAGGACATGATGTGGTAAAAGGGTGTACCTGGGAAGCTGGCCTGGGCACCCCCCCCCCGGGGGGGGGGTGCCACGTGGCTTCTTTTCAGCTATGATATGCGAAGGACACATGGGTATTTGATAAGCAAGGGGGTGTTGGGGGTGGAGGAAGAGGGTTCCAGGCAAAAGAGTAGGTGGGAGGCCTCAGTAGAGGGCAGCATCGATCCTCTGAAGCTCTGCAAGGGGCCAGTGTGGGGAGGACGGGGTGGGGGGCAGGGGCACTGGGGGAGACCAGGCTGGAGAGCTTGGAAGGGCCAGGTCGTGCTAACACCCAGAAGGATTCTGGCCACATCTGAGGGGCAGTAGGAAGCCACTGCAGGAGACGGTCACATTTGTGGGGTTTTCTTTTTTTAATTTTTATTTTTTAGCGTTTATTTATTTTTGATACAGAGACACAGCGTGAGTGGGGGAGGGGGCAGAGAGTTGAAGGGGACACAATCCGAAGCAGGCTCCAGGCTCCCAGCTGTCAGCACAGAGCCGGCCGCGGGGCTGGAACTCACAAACCGCGAGATCACGACCTGAGCCGAAGTCGGACGCTCAACCGACTGAGCCCCCCAGGCGCCCCCACATCTGTGGTTTTTACAGGTCACTCCAGCTGCCCTGTGCAGAGCAGACTGGAGAAGGGCAAGGATGGAGGCAGGAAAATGTCAGCTCGTAAATGTCAGTAGAGCCATGGAATCAGAACCCTCCACGCTTTGCGGTCGGCGTAGCATCATCATTAATGGATGCCAAGCCACTGGGTGAAAGTTCATTAGGAAAACAGGATATCTAAATAGCCTAAAAGTATCTTTCCTGCAGATGACTAATTATTTACAAAGGGGAAACGAGAACCTTTACGGTAGGGAAACATGTCACCGTCTCAACCATGGGTCAAACGGCAGCAGCAGTAATGAGACAGACTGGCGTGGGCACCTCCTGATGCAACGACACACATTATTGCCGCTGCCCGCTGCCCGCACGGTGTTCCCTGACGACAAAGGGGCAGTCAGAGACACCTGAACCGAGAGGCGTCCCATGAGACAACCGGCCTGCGCTCCATACGCACATCAGGACAGAGAAGGAGACTGACTTCGAAGATGGAGGAAGGCGCCCCCAGCCAAGGGATGCACGAGGCCCCCAGAAGCTGGAAAAGGCGAGGAGGCCCTCCTCCCCTGGGGCCTCCAGAAGGAAAGATGCCCTGCCGATACCTCGATTTTAGGGTCTGACTCCAGAGCTGTAAGATACTAAGTCCATGTCCTTTTAAAGCCACAGCGTTTGTGGCAATATGTTACAAAGGGGAGGTGGAAATAGACATGACAGGCAACAGAAAACAGAAGGGATGCCAAGTCATATCACCTCGTTTATCTGTGTAATTGGTTTCCAGAACCATCCCCTACTCAAAGTGGTTTGTGAATATTGATTCAGCCATCCAATAAACTTACTATTTCTCCCACCTTTGCACAATATCACGAGATAATCTCAGCAAATGCTTTGTCCTGGATATCTGGTTGCATTCCGCCACCTGCCCAGAATCCGTCTCCTTCCTCATTTGCCTGTGGGGACCCGCCCTCCCCACCCAAGTAGCAGAGCAGAGCGGAGCTTATCTTCACTCGTGTCCGAGTATGGCCAATCCCGTCATCCCAACAACCTGGCCTCAGAGGTTGGTTCAAAGGGCTGAGCACACAAGGAACGTTGGCCCATTTAGATCAAATCCTAGGTCACTTGCTGGAAATACTGAAGGACAGAGTCCTTTCCCCCCTGAGGTTGCTAAGTTGAAAGAACATAGGCCTGTTGCTACTGGAGACCACTTTATGTAAAAGCCCCTAATCCGAGAACGAAGCCAGCTCCGAGGGAGGTGGTCAAATAGCGGGAGTGACACCAAGTTCTGATGACATCATCGGCGCCCCTGGATCTTGCTGGGCCAGCCCCAGAAGTTAGGTGAGTTATGTGAGCCGATGTAGTCCCTTTTTTTTTGAAAAACCAGTTTGAATGGAGTTCTGCCACTTACAACTGAAAGAATCCTGATAAATACAGCTTCCGGGTCCAAATACACGATTTCTATCTGATTTCCTGATTCAGCAATTTGTGCGTTTCACAACAGGAGTATGGTTAACCCAACACAACTTGGTCATCGGTGCTTCCTCTTCTGAGGGGTCAAATGGTTTTTTGTTAGTAATCTGTCCTGAATATTTCCCACGCCCATATCTAGTTCACTGGCCTGTGGTTGGCAGAACTTACTTTCTCTCCATCTTTGTTTAATGGCCACGCATCTGCCTCTGTCCACCCTTCTGGCAAGATCAGAATACCTTTTATGAGGCATGGAGAGACAGGGTTCATGTGAATCTCTTGAGGAGAAGTCACACGTTCCCCAAATGGAATCTGACCCTGAATGAGCTCCCATCTTCCAGCTTTACTGAATAGTCATTATCACCAGAGTCAGGTCAGGGGCTGCTGCCCTCCTTGCCTTCTGAACCATGAGATCCAGACCTGCCCCGAAATCAAGAGTGGGCTGCTTAACCCACTGAGCACTCGGGTGCCCCTAGACAGGGCTTTATTTCATACAAGCAGCCACCAGAAGGGGCATTAGAGTTCCGCGATGTAGCCGTGGAAATGTGTTTGGAGAACGTGAGTCCTCTCTCTGGAAACATACTCTCTATTTTGCTGGTGCTGGAACCAAGTTTGACATAACCCCAGTATTATCGGGAGTGGGAGACCTCCTATTTCCCATAGGAGACACTCTTATTTTTACCTTTTTCTTTTTTTTTTATTTTAGAGGTGTAGAAGCAGCAGAAACCAAAGGGCCTAAAGTTGTTTACTGTATTTGCCGAAAAACTGCAGACTCGCCTAGAACTTTTGGTGCAAGTGAAGTGGGATCCATCAGCTTTTAAGATGACCCCTTTGAAAAAATAAATCAGGCCGCAGATTGCCCTTGTATATACCATGCACCGTTGCCTGACTTGTTTGAAAAGTGTGTTCATTAACGTCAAGACTTCACCCTAACTCTGGCATGGGCGGGCAGGAAATGGCAAATGACATCCTCGTCTTAAAGGTGGAGACGATCCGGGCCCGGAAGCAACCAGAGCCAGGCCTTATTCCCCCCGCTCCCTGCCAGGGCTCCCGGGTCCCCCCACCCAAATCACCAAATCCCCCTCTCCCGCGCTCGCGGAACGGCCGGTCCCCAGGGGGGAACCCTAGTTTTGAGCAGATCCAGGAAACGGGATCCACAGTTGGACTCCGAGCGTGCTTCCGGGGACGGCGGGCCCAGGCCTCCCGTCCAGGCACAGTCGCGGCCCCGAGAGATTCGGGGCCGGGGTCGGGACCCTGACCGCGCCGGGCGCCGGGCGCCGGGCGCCAGCAGCCAGCATCCGCCCCTCCCCGTCACGTGACCCGCTCTCGGGCCGCCAGCGCGGGGCGGGGGCGGGGCCGCTCTCGCGCCTGCGCAGACGGCGCCGGGAGGGGGCGGGCACGGCCGGCTGACTGACAGCTCCCGCGGCTGTCGCCTCGGAAGGACCCGGCTCGCAGGCCCGCGCAGTGGCCGCAGCGCGGAGCCCGGAGGCGCCCGCTCGCTCCCCGGTCCGACCGGTCGGCCGGCGCCCGCCGCGGTGAGAGAGGCTCCCGCCAGCGCCTGCGAGAGGGAAACGCGTCAGCTGTCCGGGCGGCGCGGGGCTCTCCGAGGGCCGGCGGGTGAGGGGCTTGGGAGGAGGAGGGGGCGGCCGGATGACGCGGGGTCGGGGGTCGGGAGCTTCTGCGGGGTCCGCGCGTGCCGGGGGGAAAGGGTGGGAGGGGAGCCGGGAGCCCGCGGGGGGGGGGCAGGGCAGCGCCTGGGGGAGGATGGACAAGGGGTCCCCACCCCCCCGGTGGCAGATGGTTGTCGCCAGGTGGCTTTGGGGTGGAGTCGGCCCCTGGGTCCTGGGGGAAGAAGAGCCCCCAGACTGCTGGGAGGGGGGTGCCCGGAACCAGGAGGGGAAAGACATTTGCCAAGTCGTGCTGTGTGTTCAGTCTTAAGTTGGCTGCGTCTCTGCTCCCGGGTGGCCGGCGGGGGAGGCACGGTGGGGGGGGGGGGACAGGGTCTGAGGCTCTGGACGGGGTGGGGTGGGGGCGACAACTGTGCGCGTGCCTTCGCGGCGCTCCCCCGTCCCCCGGTGCGGGTCAGTAGGCACAGAGGTTTGCAGAGGGCACGGCAGCCCAGGCGCAGCGCTGGGAGCTCCAACAGCTGGACTGGTTCGGGGTGGACTGAACCAGAAGCCCCGGGACCGGAAGGGACGGCAGGTGGTCTTCCTGGAGCCGGGTGCGTTTTCCCGCGTGTCCGGGGGTTTGTGCTTCGCGAGGTTGCCCCCGGATTGCACTCGGGAGGAGGACTTGGCGGTGGGCGCCAGCCAGCTCCCGGAACTCTGTGGGTCAGCGTGGGGCACGGGTGCCGACCTGCAGACTGAGCAGGAGCTCGCCTCTGAGCTGGCACAGGTGAGTCAGGGCTGGAGGCACGCAGACCGCTGTCAGGGACCAGGCTGCCCCCCAGGCCGCTGTCACCTAACGCTAATGTTTCTGATTCGTTTCGTGAGAGGCACCCGCTCCCGGAACCTAAGCCAGGGGAGCCAAGATACAGAACCGCGGAATTAAGCAAAGAAAAAAACACAAGGAAGATGGTGATTGGTTGTGCATGAGCGCTTCTCCAGGTCTTTGACACGTTTCTGGGTGGAAGTTTATGTGCTCGCTTTGTTCAGAGTCTCTCCCTCCCACTGTCACCTGTTTTTAGTTCCGTTTTGTTCAGAAGTAGGACTGCTTACGCCGGTGGACAGGGGGCGAAAGGCTTCTGAGATCAATTCACAGCGAAAAAGTTGCCTCCTGAGATTTTCTTTTTCCATAAAAGAACTGAAGATGGCCTAGGACTCACATGTAGCGCTCTTAGTGATTAGCATATCGTCTCTAGCCTCTTGCGTGGTTCTGGGATACGTTCCCGTGGGTTTTTCTGTTGTTGTTTTGTTTTTGCGGGGTTTGTCTTTTGTATGGCCTGCGTCAGCTAACGTGCAGATAGTCTGAATTATTTGAGAATGTAACACCTAAGGGCAGTGACCAAAGCTACCACTCAGTGACGTGAATAAATTACAAACCTTAAATAATTTGCTACGGAATTCTAGAAAGTGAAGAAGAGTGATTCTCTCTATGACAATTAACTTTGGTTCTTCCGAGGTAAATTGATTTATGGGGACCCCAAGAGAGGACACCTTTTAGGACAAACCCTATGAAAGGTTTAGGATGGTATGACTCATTCTACATGCTTCCCCCCTCCCCCCCCCCTCCCTCCTCCAAAAAGAAAATAATAAGGTTAAAAAAAAAAACAAAAAAAACCCGGGAAAAATAAAAAAAAAAAAAAAAAACACAACAACAAAGTCATGAAAATTCAACCAGCAGCAGGAAAAACATGCAAAGGAAGGAATAAAACCCTGTTGCTGATGCTAACCCCCCACTTTGATGTGACAGAGTACTTTACAAAGGGCTCTGGCACAAAATCTCGGTTGATTTTCGCAAGAAACTTGGCATGATAGGGGGTGTTTCGTGCCCATGTCGCAGATGAGGAAACTGAGACCAGGCGACTGCCCAAAGTCTCTTAGGTACAAGGGGGCAGAGTGAAATGTTAGACCTAGCCATCGGACGCCAGATGCAGCAGCCTGCCATCGGCCTGTGGAGTGGTGTGCGGTGGGGGGACAGATTTGGCCCGGGGGCTGGCCGCGCGTCCTTCTCTCCCCCCGCCCGTCTCAGTCACGGAGTCAGCTTAGCTCCCGTGGCCTTCACCACATCCCCACCCAAGCCTGAGGGTCCGCGTCTACTCAGATTTGTTTCTCCGTCTTAGAGAAATCTAGTAGGAAGTATGATCGCAAGGGATCTCTTGCTCCATGGCTTGGTGTTTCCAAATAGTCTAGGTGTCTTCAGCTGGGTGGGGCGAGAGAGCAAGGCGATTCTAGGGAAACTTGCCCTTAGAGTTTTCCTCGCCCGCCACCCGGAAGAGAAATGCGGTGGTTGTGAAACCCGAGGAGCTGACCCAGTAGTGTTGTTTATTAGACGCGGTATTTTATACGTGGCATCGTCTGGGTTATGGCGGCTTTTTTTTTTTTTTATTGTTTTTTAAACAGGGCACAGCTGTTCTCATTAGGAAAAAACAAGCTTTAATCCCGCTTTCTAGATCTGGGCAGCGAGATCCGGAAAAGGACTTGGGGGGGGGGGGGTTATCTGAGATCTGTTTCAGCAGGCAATGGCACAAAACAGAATGACAATGAAAAGGGCACGACAGGAGATGTACAGATCTGAAGAAGAAAGGTGATAGAGGTCCAATCTACTCCATGCTGAGGATATCGTGTTCTTTTCTGGACGTCACATTTAATAAAGGGCAGAGAAAAAAAAATCAAGACTATTCCTTGGAAATTGCTACAGTGGTGAATGAATTATGGCAGGGTAAGCCTGAGAACCTGGGGAGGCATGATCCCAGAAGGTTTAGGGCTGTCATTTATTAAACTTGTTTTATAGGGGCTCAAGAACCAAAGGACACAAGCTCTCTGTCTAAAGTTAGAGAGACTTTAGTTTTAAGGCCTTTATCGTGCCGGAATTGAACCATACCCCTCCCCAGTGGCCTGCCAGGACTCTGGGGAGCGAATTCAAGCTTCTCACTGTGGTCTGCTTGGGGGTGGGGGGGCTAGTTGACCTTGCTTGTGTCTCCAGCTTCATCACTTAGCACTCACAAAAGTCCCACCTTCTTCCTGTGCCTTGCACACATCCAGCTCACTCTGCCTCACTCTACCCACCCTGAAGTCCTTTTCCGGATCTCGCTGCCCAGATCTAGAAAGCGGGATTAAAGCTTGTTCTTTCCTAATGAGAACAGCTGTGCCCTGTTTAAAAAACAATAAAATAAAAAAAAAAGTTGCCATAACCCAGGCGATGCCACGTATAAAATACCGCGTCAAATAAACAACACTACTGGGTCAGCTCCTCGGGTTTCACAACCACCGCATTTCTCTTCCGGCTGGTGGACGAGGAAAACTCTAACTGCCTCAGGGCCTTTGCACTCACTGTTCCTTCTGTCAGATTTCCCCATGGCTGGCTCCCTGTCATTCAAGTCAACTGCTCTAATGTCACATCCCTAGAACTTCCCTGACAATTAAAATAGTTTCTGCCTGGTCCCCAGCCCACCCACTTTAATACTTTATGGTGTTTTCTTTTTTTCATAACAGTGTCACAGATGTACTTCTTTGAGAATGCTTTTATTACGTGCTGCCCATTTACCACTGTATCAACAATGCCCCAAATAGTGCCTGGCATATAGTAGGTGTTCAGTTGATATTTGTTGAATGAATGATTTTTGTGACAGATCTTTTCAAAGATGGGAGGGATTGCTGCCTTGGTAGATACCAAGTTGGTTTTCTTGCGCTAGAGACAGTCAGACACGAGCCGACTAGCCAGCCATGGGGCAAGATAATTCAAGCATTAGATAGCTAGGAAAACCAGATAACTTATGCTAGTGCCCTGGGGCTGCTGTAACAAGCTTGGTGGCTTAAGACAACATATATTTATTCTCTCACAGTTTTAGAGACTAGGAGTCCAAAATCAAGGCGCTGACAAGGTTGCTTCCTTTTTGGGGGTTCAGAGGGAGGATCTGTTTGTGCCTCCCTCTCGGCCTCTTGTGGGTCCCAGCAATCATTGGTGTGTCTAGCCTTGGAGCGTTCTTCTCGCTGTGTGTGTGTGTGTGTGTGTGTGTGTGTGTGTGTGTGTGTTTCTGTTTCTTCTAAGGATACCATCAAATTGGTCATATTCCATTATGACTTTATCTTAATTTAATTACATCTGCAAAGACCCTATTTCCAAATAAGGTCATGTTCGCAGGTTCCGGGGGTTAGGACTTCAACATATCTTTTTAGGGGACACAATTCAATGCATAACACCTTCTCACTTCAAGATCCAGTGACATTTTAAAGGGAGAAACTGGCAGGAGGCGCTGGGTTCTTTTTAGGGATAATGGCATGGATTTGGATATTTTTACATAAAGCATCATGGTCCTGGGGCACCTGGGTGGCTCAGTCAGTTGAGCGTCTGACTTCAGCTCAGGTCATGATCCCACAGTTCGTGAGTTCGAGCCCCGCATCAGGCTCTGTGCTGACGGCTTGGAGCCTGGAGCTTGCTTTGGATTCTGTCTCCCTCTCTCTCTGCCCCTCCCCTGACTTCGGCCCAGGTCATGATCTCACAGTCTCTGGGTTCAGGCCCCGCGTCAGGCGCTGTGCTGACAGCTCAGAGCCTGGAGCCTGCTTCGGATTCTGTGTCTCCCTGTCTCTATCTGCTCCTCCCCGGCTCATGCTCTGTCTCTCTCTGTCTCTCAAAAATAAATAAACATAAAAAAAATTTTTTTAAGTATTAAAAAAAAAAAAAGCATCATGGTCCTTACAACTTGCAAGCTAAGAGGTGATCTGCACGTGTCCCAGGTGAGGAGGCCGGGGGTCTGAGCAATTGTGTGACTTGCCCGAGGTCACGAGGACAAGGTGAATCTCCTGCATCTGATTGCAAGGCCCGTGGCCTCCCCAGCCCTCCCTTTCCTGCTGGGACAGGTCTTACTAGCAGTGCAAGCCCGGGGTAGGACGGGGGATGTCTGATGGCCCTGCAGGGACCATTTCCTCCCTTGTCCTTGTCATGATGGCACAGAGAAATGTGGGGGGCAGCAGAGCCCTGTCACCCCAGCACTAAACCGCCCGTGGCCGGCTTGGATGCATGCCACAACATTAAGAGAACCTGCATTTCCCCTTGTCGGGCTTTTCCAGTGATCCAAAGGCTTTTCCATAAGGCTTCAAGAGCTCTGGTGCTCAGTGTCTTAGATTATGGCCTGAAAAAGTATTGCTGATGTCCTGAGCATGAGCCGTCCAGGAATTCACAGGGAAACTTCTTTCATTTTGAGGGCCGGGGGGAGGGGGGGGAGGGTGCGCGAGAGCAGGGCAGGCTGCCAGCAAAATGTCTGAAATCATTTGCACCTTTGCCTTTCGAGACCTTTTTATTTCTGGCTCTGTCTCACCTTATTCGGGGAGATAGTCTCTCCCTTATTTAATTTAATTAATTTTTGGTCTAGGTAATACATGCAGATGGGGCAAAATTCAGACGATAAAAAAAGATGTCCGGTGCAAAGTGGCTCTTCCCTCTGCCTCCCCGACCCCCTCCCCAGGGGCACCCGTCACCACCAGTTTCTTCTGTCTCCTTCCGGATCTGATGTCCCCTGTAATGTCCCTGACTGCCACCCCCCCCCCCCCCCCCACACACACACCCTGAGGGCTGTGCTTTCGTCCCCGCCTTCTGTTCCTTCTTCCTGTGTTTCCAGAACCCTTTTCGTGGGCACCTGACGGGCCGATTCGGTCCCATGTGTCGGGAGCTGATGACGGCACCTCTGCCACGAGTTTCATATGTGGAAGGAAGGTGCTCAGAAGAAACGTGTCTGTGACGTGAAATGTGGGCTTCTGAGGCCAGCGGCACAGATGAGACAACTGAGGCCTGCCGTCAGGCCGCCCACAAGGGCCGAGTCGGCGTGCAGATCCCGGCAGCTTGTGTTTCTGTCCCAGCATCCGGTCTGGGCCCCACGTTAGGTTCCTCTGTCTCCCTGGTTTCCTCCGGTCGGGGACGGTTGTCACCTTCCCTCGTGTTATGTATGGCATAGCGGTCCCGGGTAAAGCAGCGTCTTCCTAGCTCTGGACGGGAGCGTTCGCGTGTGGCCTGCACGTGGGGGTTGGCCTTGTTCCACGGAGCAGGTGCGCTACGTCGCGAGCACCTGCTTTCCTCCTCGGCTTTTCTGGGCTCGTTCCAGAAATGGTCTCTGGCCTCTCGGCGCCCAAGACGAATGACCAAGACCCGTCCCACCATAGGAATAATCTACAGCACGTGCTGGAGGAAATGGCACATCTGGAGGGGAGAGAGAGGGCGGGGGGGGGGGGGTATTTTTCTCTTAATCACCGAGTCCACTTAGGAGAACACCATATCCCTCCGTGACGTCCTTTCGCAAAGCAGGTGCGTTCGGAGGCATTTTCCTAGCCTTTGCATCACAGCCAGGCATGACTCAGAGCAAATGACTCACCGGTGGCAAAAATGACCAACGAGCTGGGGAAAAGACGAGAATCTAGCAACAGCGGAGCAGGCGGCAAACGGAAAATACCAGAGCAAACGAGCTCCGCGAGCTGCTGTTTGCTGACACCGTTGAGCGAGGGGGTTTGGGGGCGAACCCATGTGGCCGAGATACAAAAATGGGGCCCAGTTAAAAGGGGTGAAAGCCTCATGAGAACAGAAAACCCAATTTTGAGTTAATAGTAGATATCAGGAATGAAGTACACGCGTTAAATGTGATCAAAACAACGACAAACCTAGAAAAACCAAACAAACCAATTTTAAAAACTCAATTTGTGGTGGTAGGAGGAGGTAGGAAACCAGTTAGCCGAGGCAAGCGAGTCTAAAACCCTCCCTCCTCCGAGAGGGGGCAGAGTAGCTGAACTTCATTAAGCAGCAGGATCGCTCTGAGAATCCCGAGGCTCCATTTGGATAATACAAAAATACCTCACTTATCTGCTCTTATGGAGGAAAGAGGTATTACATATAATCGAAATTTCCGCGTAAGTAGGATTAACCAGACTTATCTCTCCTATGGGAGAAGAGTAGCATCTCCGATGTCCTCGCCTCTTCTAAGGAATCCTGCCAGCTGGCCCCGGGTGGCCAAACGCCGAGGGGTCCCACGGGATCGGTGCCTCCCACCCCTTCTCCTCTCGCTCGAACGCAACTCTTGTCCCCACACGGCCACCAGGATGTAGCGTCTTTGCAAAGCATAGATCAGGTCATGATGTTCCCCGGAGGTAAACCCTCCAGTGCTCTCCCACTGCTCCTGGGATGAAATCCCAGCCCCTTAGCTTGGCCTCCAAGCCCCTGCCTCGGGCCTGGCTTGCAGCCGTGCCACAGCCTCCGCTCCTTCCCTCCCTCCCTGGGTCTCCCCCGCTGAGCCACACTGCCTCACTCCTGCTTTAATGGGCCAGGTTCACGGCCACTGCAGAGCCATTTCCTCAGGCTGGGATGCTGGTCCTCCAGATGGTAGAATGACCCTCCCTGGCCCCTCAGGCCGAAGGAGCTGCCTACGTCCATCTGGTTTCCCTGGCCCAGCGCTGCCCAGTAGAAATACAGGGTGAGCCGCGTGTATTATATTAAGTTGCCAGCAGCCGCACTAAACAACTAAAGAAAACAGCCTCAATTAATTTTTATAATCGATTTTGTTCAACCCACCGTATCCAAAATATCCCTCCCATACCTAATCAGTATAAAAATTATTAGCGAGACATCTTAGATTCTCATTTCACACTAAGTTTGAAATCTGGTGTGGTCAGCACAGCTCAGTGAGCCACAGTTTCGTGGGCTTACTAGCCACGCATAGCGAGTGGCTACTATGTTAGACGGTGCTATGCTCTATTTTTTTTTTTTAATTTAAAAAAAAAATTTTTTTTTAACGTTTATTTTTGAGACAGAAAGAGACAGAGCATGAACGGGGGAGGGGCAGAGAGAGAGGGAGACACAGAATTGGAAGCAGGCTCCAGGCTCTGAGCCGTCAGCCCAGAGCCCGACGTGGGGCTCGAACTCACAGACCGCGAGATCGTGACCTGAATTGAAGTCGGACGCTTAACCGACTGAGCCACCCAGGCGCCCCTGCTATGCTCTATTTTATTCACGGCACGTACGATGGGCTGTAATGATATCTTTAATCTCTTTGTTCTCTGCCTAGAACGCAAGCTCCCTGAGGGCTAGGCTACTGTTTGTCTAGTTCATCTGAAACAATGCCTAGCACCTGGCACATGCACATTAATGTTTGTTGAATGATTGAGCCAGCCTGTGACAGGATGCGTGAGACCCTCACCTTACCGTTCAGAGCCAGTCATGTAACCAGTGCATTCGGAGCCAGTTTTTTTTTTTATGTTTATTCATTTTTTGAAAGACAGAGAGAGCACCAGCAGGGGTGGGGTGGAGAGAGAGGGAGACACAGAACCCGAAGCAGGCTCCAGGCTCCGAGCTGTCAGCACAGAGCCCGACGCGGGGCTCGAACTCACAAACCATGAGATCGTGACCTGAGCTGAAGTCGGACGCTCAACCTACTGAGCCACCCTGGTGCCCCTGGAGCCAGTTTTAATCAGAGGAACTCGATGCCCAAGGTTTCCTGTGACCAAAAATATTAGCTGTTTGCACAGAGACTTAGGTATTGTCTGTCCAAGATCTCCTGTGATCACTTTTTATCGGATTTGTTTGGGGGAGGGGTGGGGTACCATGATAACCAAAGAGCAAAGCTTTTCACTAGGAAGGGTTTTCACCCGATTGAGATTCTTTGGCGATGTTTGGTGCTCTGAGTTGATATAGATCAGAGATTTCAACTGGGGAAACATCTAGAGACATTTTTGACCGGCACACCCGCGGGGTGCGTCTGGCATCCGGGGGTAGAGGCCAGAGATGCTCTACACACCTTGCAGCACACACACAGGACAGCCCCCGCGGCGAGGAGTGACCCGCCCGAGTGCCGATGGCCCTGCCGTCGAGAAGGCCTGCTGTAGGCCAGCGCGTCTGCGTCGCCTCTGATAACGTCAGGAAGGGTATGAGCCTCTGCAGATGCGACAGATTCTGTGCAGACCCCATCTTTTTGTTCCCTTCTCTCTCTCAGGTTCAACCTGCCCCTGCTTGTTGGTTCTTTTCCTACAAGTGTAGACGCAACAAAATTGCCCTCAGCGAGAGCACTTGAGACGAAAGAAAATCAGCTTCCCTTGGAAACCGGGAGCTAGCATTCTGCAGAGCAGACATCTGGAAAAGCCTGTGTCTCGAGAACCGTGGATCAATACGCTCGAGGCGCCCCCTGAAAGCTATTTGGATACGTTCTGAGCAAAGCCGCGGCAGAAACTGATTTCTTTTCAGTTACATGCGCATAAACGTGCCAGCTACGCTTTGAAAAAATGCTCATTTAGACTCCAAAGCAGGATTGGAGCACAGAATTATATGCATTTTAATTCTCGTGATACATTAAGTCCCCTCCCCACAAGTAAGAGAATTCAGCTCCCTTATTATTGGGGGTAGAAAAGTGATGAACTATATACATTTCAATTTTCAGGTTTTGGGGAATACGTTGACTCTTGAACAACAGGTTCAACGGGCTTGAACTGAACCAGTTACATATATGCAGATATATATCTATGTGTATATATATATTTATTTTATTTTATTTTATTTTATTTTATTTTATTCTATTTTATTTTTTTTTAATGTTTATTTATTTTTGAGACAGAGAGAGACAGAGCATGAACGGGGGAGGGTCAGAGAGAGGGAGACACAGAATCTGAAACAGGCTCCAGGCTCCGAGCCGTCAGCACAGAGCCCGACGCAGGGCTCGAACTCACGGACCGCGAGATCGTGACCTGAGCCGAAGTCGGACGCCCAACCGACTGAGCCACCCAGGCGCCCCGATATATATATATATATATATATTTTTTTTTAAACAAATACAGTACAGTACCATAACTATTTTTTCTTCTTTATGATTTTTTAAATAGTGTTTTCTTTTATCTAGCTAACTTTATTGTAAGAACAGTACATATGATCCACTGGGGCATCTGGGTAGCTCAGTCGGCTAAACGTCCGACTTCAACTCAGGGCATGATCCCGCGGTCTGTGAGTTCGAGCCCCGCGTCGGGCTCTGGGCTGACAGCTGGGAGCCTGGAGCCTGCTTTGGAATCTGTGTCTCCCTCTCTCTCTGCCCCTCCCCTGCTCGTGCTCTGTCCCTCTCTGTCTCTCAGTAATAAACGTTAAAAGAGTTAAAAAAAAAAAGTAGTATATATGATCCCCATAACATATAAAACACATGTTAGTAGACTGTTTACGCCAGATGTAAGGCTTCCGGGCAACAGTAGGTTATGAGTCGTTAAGTTTTGGGGGAATCAGACGTTATACGCAGATTTGCAACCGCGTGAGGGGTCGGCACTCGCCCCCACCTCCCCCGCCATGTGCTTTAAGCGTCAACTACCCGTACCTGCAAATACAAGCCGAAGTTGTACCAGAGTCGGCGATGTTTGTTACCCTACCCGCGTCTCCAGCGAGATCTGAATTCGTGTAATTAGCTGTGTGTGTGAGGGGCATCGCCTGCCGCTTGGCGCTGTGTTCTCTGCTGGGGGTACGTTCCCTTGTCTGGCCAGCAGGCTTCTATTAGATCTTTACGTGTTTTGCCTGAGCTTCCCTCCCTGCCCCTTTCTTGTCTGTCTGCCATCCCCCCACCAGCTCCCGGAAATCTAAAATTTCATCCGACCCTCTCACGTCGTGGAATTAAAAAAAAAATTTTTTTAACGTTTATTTATTTTTGAGAGAGACAGAGACAGAATGCGAGTGGGTTGGGGCAGAGAGAGAGGGAGACCCAGAATCCGAGGCAGGCTCTAGGCTCCGAGCTGTCAGCACGGAGCCCGACGCGGGGCTCGAACCCATGAACCGTGAGTTCACGACCTGACCCAAAGTCGGCCGCTCAACCGACTGAGCCACCCAGGCGCCCCTCACATCATGGAATTTTATTTGAGCAAAACAAGGTCTAGAATTATTTAGGGCATGACTCTTTTGTTCCCGCTGCTTTCCAAGCGTCTCCTTTAGTACTGGGATTTTTCAGTCATTCGCTTCCTTTCCTGCAGGCACGGAAAACCTAGCATTTGTGGGTGAACAGTGCCGAACCTTCCTTGTTTGCTGATCTCTCCTGAAATAGGAATCAGGCAACCCCTTTAAATGCTGTGGAATAAATATCTAAATCCGACGTCGCCTGCCCCATCTTCTCCCGTAGAGACGGGTAAGAGAGGGTCGATCCACACCGGTGTCCTGCAGATGTCTGGAGGGTCCTCATCTGGACCCCAGGTCGGCCCACTTCCCTGCTTGCATTGCAGCAAGGCTGTGGAGTCTGGCTCTGCTTGGGTTTATCTAGCCTCTTTCATTTGGGCTCTGTGGCTTTAGACAGCTGTCTAACCTTCCTAAGCCTTGAAGTTTCTAAAACCACAAAAACAGGAATACTAACAGACCTAGCCCACGTGTCACGGGAGCGTTAGGTCAGCTTATCGCAGAGAGCGTTAGCTCCGCGCCCGGTGGGTCGCGAACACACGATGAACGTTAGTTGTAATTGTCATTTAACTATCAAAAAGCATTACATAATGGTAATACTTAGTATGGCAAAGAGCAGCCCAAACCGGCTTGGCTTTCTCACGCCATCACGTTAACTAAAGCAGCAGCAGGAAGCGTGGCTTTGACCTTCTAGAGAGCACGGGACACGGAACCACAGTGGCACTCAGGTGTGGCGGGACGCCCACGTGTGCACGGGAGAGGGAAGAGTGGTAACTTTTGAGGTGTCTGAAAATGCCGTCCTTTTTTTCTTCTTTTAATAAAAAACGTTTTTAGAGTGTGCACGAACTGGGAAGAGGGGCAGAGGGAGAGCGAGCGAGCGAGAGAGAAAGAGAGAATCTCAAGCAGGCCCCACACTCAGCACAGAGCCTGATGCGGGGCTTGATCCCACGACCCCGGGATCATGACCTGAGCTGAAATCAAGAGTCAGATGCTCAACAGACTGAACCCCCCCCCCCCCCGCCGGGCGCCCCTGAAAATACCATCCTTTTATTCAAATACGAACTTTGTAAGAGGAAGAAATTTTCGAAAAATGTGATTCGGTATAGCTTCTCTAATGGGTGGTATAAAAAACCTTTAAAATGTTAGAAAGCAAGACCTCTCGTTTCACATCTCAGACTTTGCAGAATCGATGACGCTCTGTCATTAGATCCAGCATGGAATGTCCTCGTGTATGTGTCTCCCTGTCCCTCTCTCCCCCTCTGTTTGTCCTTCTGTCTCTCCGTCTCTCTCTGATCATTGGAACAACCCAGCAGGGACGGTCTGGCCAGAGGCACTCGCTGAAATGACACCTTTCTCCGTGTCATGTTTTCGGGGATTCTGAGTCCAAAAAAAGCATACTTGATCTCTCGGGTTGACACTGAGAGTCCGGAATGGGATTTTAGGAAGATATTCTTATTTGCTCAGTAAAGGAACGGCAGTTAGGAAGTGGGGCAGATCACTCCGGGAAAGAAAACAAACAAAGCAGGCCGTGGAGGCGGTGGCGGTCCGGAAACGGCCCTGGCTCATCCACAGTCCCGGCAGGGGAACCGGGACCACCATCCCTGGCTTCTCCTGAGCCTTGGTGTGTGACTGTCCCTGGCCCAGGCCCTGAGGTGGAGGGATGGGCTGATGACTGGCAGAGGTTTGGGTCGGGCTGTGGCCGAGCAAGGAGAGTGTGACCCCTGAACCCCCAGCCACATTGCCTCCGAGGACGCGGGCGCTGCCCTTCGCGGCTCGCAGGCCACGCTCTCTTCTGTCTGCTTGGTTGGTTCTGCCAAGAGCTGGTGGACGTCCGTCTAGTTGCCTGAAAGTGGACCTTTGTGTCTTTAGGAAGGTATGCAAGTTTTCATCTCTGTTTCCTTAAAACCCCAGCGGTGCAGAAGGAAGGCCCTGGTTACAGAGGCTTGTCTTTTTCCCTCCTGCTCGCTTGGCGGGTTCTCTGCGTCTCAGTGCCTTTGTCTGGTCGTACCGAAGGGGCTGGATGCTGACGTGGGTTTGAAGGAAGGCGGCGACCCCGTGCCACGGTGCACACCAGGACTGTGGGCCCCCAGGAAGGCGGGGTGGTTGTCTCCTGTATCACCCGGGGCAAGTCGCAGGCTTTCAGGGCAGTGACTCAGAAACCAGGCCTCTCCCTCGTCGCCCCGAACGGGGCGGCTTTGACTGCGTTGACTTTGTTGCAATGCCGAAGGGTGAGACCTCGACTTTACCCGCCGCTCTGGAAGCAGTCTGTCTCCTACCACTGCCACAAGGTCACGAAGAAAGGAATTCTCCGTCTCTACTCAGGTAGATGGTCTCTAACAGGTGCACTTCTGGATGGGTCTGGCGTGACAGTGCGAGGAGAGGAGGACAGAACTGCCCCACAGCTGGTCCGGAGCTGGGCAGGGGTGTTGATGAGCACGGTTCTTCGGGGAGAGAAAGAGCCCTTACGTGTGATGCTTGAGCAGAGGCCCGTGACCTTGTTTTAAGACCGCAGCGGAGGGAGTTCCCGACCTTGGGTTCCACCTCAAGGATTCCGCGATCCTCCGTCATTGTCCCCTCAGACGAGGTGACCAGGTTCTGCCCTGTGTGTGTGGGCCTGTGCTCCAGCCTCTTTATGCTGCATGGACAATCGTCACCTTCTCAGACCAGCAGTCAGCTCACGGTTCTATGGAGCCTCTGCATGACTGACCTTGATCCTTCCGTCTGGCTCGGGCTCTTTGTACTCATGTCGGGCGCACGGCTGCACCCCTGACAGGCGACGCACGTCCTCCAGGGGTACCCACTTAGGGAAGGGTCCAGAAGGAAGCGTGGGCAGGTGCCGGGCAGCCCTCGGGAAGCGAGCCGGACCCCTGCGCTCGGTACTGCTGTGTTCTAGCTTCTTAACTTCACTTTGGTCTCGGGCTGTTTGCACTTTATGTAGAGACTCTGGCAGGAGTCATGTCTGTGGGTTTCCTCTTCAATCTTTCTCGCCCCGTGCCTCTTTCCACCGTGCGGTCACGCCTGCTACCTGTGGCTACTCTCCTAATAGTGTCTTTCTCGCCTGTTTAGTTTTAAAACAAAGCTGACTTGACATGGAGTACTTTCTACATGCGCGAGTGCCTCCTCCATGGAGACGAAGCGTGAAAAAAATCACAGAAAAAGCAGGGACTCTGGCATTGTAGACACCCCCACTTCTCTGGCTCCTTTCCCACGTATCTGATGCTCAACCCTGTCTCCCAAGAATTGGAGAGTTTGCCCACCGGAGGCCCTTCTCCCCTGCCTTAATCATCTCTAGCCGCTCTCTGTGTACGGGATCCTCAGTTGTTTTTTGCTTTCCTCACAATGCAAGAGAGACCATTCCTTCCCCAAGGGAGAGGGTATTGGCGCAAAAACTGCAGAGGACAGACAGCCTACCTGCAGACGGGTGCCATCTTTTAGGGTTGGCTGTTGGTGGAGATTGAGGTGGCTGACTCGGTTGCCCCAGGGACCCGGGGTCAGAACCTGCATGTCAGGAAGGGTGTGTAGTCCTTAACAGATGCCTGGGAGAAGTGTGGGCAGAGAAACCGAGGATTCTGGGACCCACAGCAGGCTGGACGATGGGCGAGCGCCAGCCAAGCAGCTGAAGGCTTGGGTCTCTAGGGCCCAACTTTTTTTATAAGAAAACGGAACTAACATTTACTTAGCCCCTACTATGTTCTGGCAACTCAGCTGGCTGTTTCCACCTCTTTTATTTTTCCTTTTCATTAACACATGGTAAAATTCACCTTTTTTTTTTGGAGTACATTTCTGTAAGTTGTAAAATGTGTAGGTTTGTGTAACCGCTACCACGTTCAATTAGGTAACAAAACGTTTTCTCCGTTCCCCGCCCCCCCCGCCCCAAACCTCCTTGGGTTCTCCCAAGGTGCACACCCACTCCATCCCTAACTCCTGGCAACCAACGAAGCCCCTGTTTGGGAGCACGTCTTATAACTGGAATCATACCATAGGTGAACTTCGGAGAATGGCTTCTTTCCCTCCGCGAAATGCACCTGGGGTTCACCCAAGGCGTTACGTGCAGTGGGATTTTATCGCCGAGGGGTAGATCCTTGTAGAAGCAACCGTACTTCGTTTATCCGCCCACCTGCTGATGGACGCTGGGTTGTGGCCGTCTTTGACGATTACCAACAGAGTTGCTGGAAACATTTGCGTGCAGATTTTTGTGTCAGCTAAGCTCTCACTGAATACACCCTAGGAGTGGCGTTGATGGGTCGTGTGGCACGTAGATGTTTAACTTTATGAGAAGCGACCTGAATCTCCTATGCAGAACTCCAAATAATGTGTGCGGGTCCTCTGCCCTGAAGGAGGGAGAGTGTAACTACCCGCTCCTTAAGTAGGGGCTGCCCAAGCCAGGTGATCAAGGTCCGCGGCACAAAGTCCTTTCGGTGGCGTATGCCTTTGATATGACCTGATGACAGTGGCCCTTTACCTCTTGTCCTCTCCCCAAAACCCGTAACCCCAGTGTAGCCACGAGAAAAATAGCAGACACATCCCAGTTGAGGAACATTCTAGGAAGTACCCAACACACACTCCTCAGAACTGTCCAGGTCTTCAAAGCCAAGGGAGGTGTGAGAACCTGTCAGAGCCGAGAGGAGTCTCGGGAGACGGGGTGACTAACGCAGGATCCTGGAACAGAGAAAGGACGTTAGGGAAGAGCCGAGGAAATAGGAATAAAATAGGGACATTGGTTAATCAGAATGGACCAGTACGGGCTCATGAACAGTGACAGATGCACCTCATTGAACTACGGTGCCAGCGGTAGGGGACACTTGATGTGGGCTGTGTGGGCGTTCGGCACTATCTTTGTGACTTTTCCGTAAATCTAAAACCATTCAACCCTCCACAAGTTTCTTAAGAAAACACGCAGCAGCCGCCAAACCATTTGGCATCCCCACCGGCAACACGTGGAGTTCCAGTTACTCGGCGTGGTCAGCGCTTGGGGCTCTCAGGATCGTCTGTTTTAGCCATTTGAACGGATGTTAGCTTGTCACGGTTGCAACCCGCCTCTCCCCGTCGGCTGAAACGTTGGCCTTGTCACGTGCCGACTCCCCCTCCGTGTGGTCTTCGCGCCGTGTCTGGCCCCCTGCCCCGTGCCCCTGAGTCGGCCGCTGCTTCTCACTGGGACGTTTGGAGGTTCTGTCCACATCCCGGCCGCAAGTCCATCGTTGGCCGTGCGACCCGCAGGTATTTTCTCCCGGTCTGTAACTCGCCTTTTCGTTGTTTGCACGGCAATTTTCACACAGCAAGATCTTTTAATCGTCATGAAGTCAAGTGTGCCAACTGTTCCTTTGGCGGAGGGGGCTGCCGATGTTACGGCTAAGAACGGCTAAGAACTCTTCGCCCCGTCATATATCTTTCTCCTTCTCTCTGTCATCTATCTGTTGTCTATCTCTATGTGTCTGTATTTATCTATCTATGTGTCTATCATCTATGTCTCTGTCTGCCCATGGGTGCCCAGTTGTTTGAACTCCAGCTGTTGAAATGACTATCGCTGCACCATTGAGTTGCTTTTGTCAAAAGCAAATCAGCTGTACTCGTATGGGGCTGTTTCTAGACACTGTCCCGTTTCATTGATCTGTGTGTTTATCACCCACTGACATCACACTGTCTTGATTACCACACCTATCATAGTAAGTTTTTTTTTTTTTTTTAATTTTTTTTTCTAACGTTTATTTATTTTTGAGACAGAGAGAGACAGAGCAGGAACGGGGGAGGGTCAGAGAGAGGGAGACACAGAATCCGAAACAGGCTCCAGGTTCTGAGCTGTCAGCACAGAGCCCGACGCGGGGCTCGAACTCACGGACCGCGAGATCATGACCTGAGCCGAAGTCGGCCGCTTAACCGACTGAGCCACCTAGGCGCCCCTATCATAGTAAGTCTTTTATTTTTTTTTTTTTTAAGAACGTTTAATTTTTTTTGAGGTAGGGAGAGATAGCATGATCGGGGGGGGGGCAGAGAGAGAGGGAGACACAGAATCGGAAACAGGCTCCAGGCTCCGAGCCATCAGCCCAGAGCCCGACGCGGGGCTCGAACTCACGGACCGCGAGATCGTGACCTGGCTGAAGTCGGACGCTTAACCAACTGCGCCACCCAGGCGCCCCCATAGTAAGTCTTAAATCAGAGAGTATGATTCTTCCAACTTGACTCTTTCAAAGTTGTCTTAGCTCTTCTAGTTCCTTTGTCTATCCATATAAATTTTAATATTTTTAACGTTTATTTTTGAAGGAGAGAGAGACAGAGTGTGAGAGAGGCAGGGGGGTGGGGACAAAGAATCCAAAGCAGGCCCCGGGCTCCCAGCTGTCAGCACAGAGCCCGACGTGGGGCTCGAGCCCACGAACCACGAGATGGTGACCTGAGCCGAAGTCGGACGCTCAACCGACTGAGCCACCCAGGCGCCCCTCGAGTTATTGTCAATGCTATCCTGTTTTTAACTTCAGTTTCGGAATGTTCATTACTAATATGTGAAAATATGACTGAATTTTATGTTGTCTTTGTATCTTGCAAACCTGCAAAAGTCACCTATCCTAGGGATTTTTAAAAAAAATATTCCTTAGAAGGCGCCTGGCTGGCTCAGTCGAAGGAGCATGAGACTCTTGATCTCGGGGTCGTGAGTTTGGGCCCCACGTTGGGTGTAGAGATGATGTAAACAAATAAATGCTTTTTAAAAAAAAGATTCCTTGGAATTTTCTGCTTAAACGGTGTGTCATCTATGAATAAAAAGGATTGTTTTCTCCGTCCCAGTATTTTTTCCCAGGGCCTTTTGATACCTTCTCCTGGCCTCATTGCGCTAGATAAGGCTTCCGTGTTGTACCATGTTTATGGGAGTGATCACGAATGGGGTTGGAACCTTGTCAGGTCTGTTCTTCTGCATTGCTTGATCTGACCCTATGTTTCCTGTCCACGAAGCAGATCACGTTGTTTGATTTTTGCATTGTATTCCCAGGATAAACTCTACTTTGTCATAATCATTCTTTTTACGTGGCAGATTTGTTAACGTTTAAGATGTTTGCCTCTGTGTTCGTGCAGGATACTCGCTTGCTTTCTTGTACTGCACTGTCTTCGATTTGGTGGAGGAATACTGGCCCGAAATGAATTGGAGCACGTTAGTTCCTGACGCATTTTCAAGAAGAGATTGTGTAGAATTGGTGTTGTTTCTTTATCCATACAAATTTTAGAATAAGCTTTAGAATAAGCTCTGAGCTGTCAGCGCAGAGCCCGATGCGGGCCTCGAACTCGTGAGCCACGAGATCATGACCTGAGCCAAAGTCGGATGCTTAATGGACTGAGCCTCCCAGGCGCCCCTGGGGCTGCTTCTTTAAACGCCTGGTAGAATTTGCCAGCGAAACCATCTGGACCTGGAGATTTCCTTTTTTGGAAGGGTCTATCGATTTCTTTCATTGTTACGGGACTATTTAGGTTGTCTGTTTCATCTTGGGTGAGTTTAGGTAGTTTGTGATTTGTAAGGAATTGGAATTAACCATCTCATCTAGCTTCTTGGCTTTGTGTGTGCCCCTGTCGTCCTTGTCAAGTCTTCAACGCCTCCAGTGATGTCTCTCCCGTTCATTCTTGATTTTGGTCATTTGTGTCTTCTGTCTTTCTTCCTTGATCTGTCTTGCTAGAGGGTTATCAAGTTGAATGATCTTCAAAAAGACATTTTTGATTCAGTTGGTTTGTTGTTTCTCTTTTTTAACCCCATTGATTTCTGCTCTTTTTTATTTCCTTTCTTCTACCCAGTTTGGGTTATTTTGATCTTCCTTTTCTAGTTTTTAAGAAAGAAGCATAATTATTGATTTGAGACCTTTCTTATCTAGCATAAGAATTTCATTTGTAAATGTCTTTTTTTTTTTTTTTTTTTTAGCACTGGCTTAGCTACATTTCATAGGCTCTAATTAGTTGTTTTTCACTTTCATTTAGTGTGGTACACTTTCTCGTGTACTTGGAGACTTTCTTTTTGGCCAGTGGATTGTGTAGAGGTGTGCCGTTTCACTTCTGAATGTTTGAAGATTTTCCTGCTATGCTTCTGTTAATTTCTAGTCTAATTCTGTTATGGTCAGAGAACATGCTTTGTGTGATTTCGTTGTTTTAGATTTGCTAAGGTTTGTTTTAGAAGCCATGATGGGGACTATCTTGGGGAATATGCTGTGTGCACTTGGAAAGAATGTTTATTCTGTTGCCGTTTGGTGGAATGTTCTATAAATGTCAGTGAGATCCAGGTGGTTGATATTGATCCACTCCTCTGTATCCCGGCTGATTTTCTATCTACTGCTTCCATAGACGAGTCAGAGAGGAGTCCTAAAGTCTCCAGCTACAACTGTGGGTTTGTCTCTTTCTCCTTTCAGGTTTGTCCATTTTTGTTTCATGTATTTTGAAACTCTGTTGTTAAGTGCCTGCATATTTAGGATTGTGACATCTTTTGACGCCTTGACACTTTTATCATTATGTAATGTTCCTTTTTATTCCTGGCAATTCTCCTAGCTCTAGCCTAGACTTTGTTACTAATACAGCCTTTCTGGCTTTCTTTTGATTAGCATTTGCATATTTCTTTTGTCTCCTTCTATTGTTAATCTAATATGATTATATTTGAAGTGAATTTCTTGTAGGTAACATGTAGCTAGGTCATGTCTTTTTATCCATTCTGATCGTCTTTGTTATTTAATTGGTGTGTGTGTGCACAATTTATACCTGACCTGGTTATTAATAAGTTTGGATAAAACTTTAACAAGTTTCCCATTCTATTGTTGTTTTCTCATCGTTCCATGTAGTTTTCTCTCCTCTGTGTCCCTTTTCCTTTGTTCTCCAGGATTATTTGAGTGTTTTAACATCCCATTTTATCTATTGAGTTGTTTAACTTTATACAGTTGACCCTTTAACAACATGGGGAGTAGGGGTACCAATCCCCTGCACAAAAACTCATATATAACTTTTGACTCCCCCAAAACTGAACTAGTAATAACCTACTGTTGCCCCGAAGCCTTACTGACAACATAAACAGTTGATTAATACATATTTTATATATCTATCATATATTGTATTCTCACGACGTAGTAAGCTATAAAAAAGAAAACGCTATTAAGAAAATCACAAAGAAAAGAAAACATTACAATACTGTCCTGTGCTGATTGGAAGAAACCTGTGCATGAGTGAACCCATGCTATTCACACTGAACTGCTCAAGGGTGAACTATAGCTGTTTGCTTGCTTGCTTTGAGTTTTTCAGTGTTTTCTCTAGGGGTTACAGTATGCACACCTAATTTCTCGTGTTTATTTAGAATCAATATCTGACCACTTCAGGGGGGAAGTGGAAACCTCACCACGAGGTAGGGGTCTTTATTCTCTCCCTTCATGTTGTAGTTGTCCTACATGTTACGTCCATTTACACTGAAAACCTCATCAGCCAATCTTACGATTTTTGCTTTCAACTGTCCAACACATTTCAAAGAACTCAAGAGGAGGAGAATAATCTCCTGTATTTACTCAGATTTCCTCCCTTTTTTTTTTTTTTTTTTTCTGGCTATAGAATTCTACCCTGGCAGCTCTTTTCATTCAGCACTTAAAAACCGATGCTTCCCTCCCTCCTGGCTGCCCCAGTTTCTGTTGAGAAATCTACACTCACCAAATCCTTATTCCCCGTTGAGTAACGTGTTGCTTTTCTCTGGCTGCTTTCACAATGTGTTCTTTGTCATTCATCTTCAGGAAGTATATCACGATGCACGTGGCTGTGGATTTCTTTTGTGTTAACATTGCTGCTGAAGTCTGATGGCTTGTGTCCTTTGCCACATTTGGGGAGTTTCAGTCGTTCCCTCCAATGATTTTTTGGACTGCCTTCTCTCACCTGTCCTCCTGGGACTCTAATGACACAAACGCTAGATCTTTTAGTATCGTCCCACAAGTCCCCAAGGCTTTGTTCATTTTATTAAAAAAAATCATTTTTTCTCATCGTTGTTCACATTAGGTCATTTTCACCGATCGCTTCTCGTGGTCACTGATTTTTACCTTTGTCCTATTAATTCTGCTGTTGAGCATAGCCAGTGGCTTTTAATTTTTCAGTTACTGTATTTTGTTTAGTTCTGAAATTTCCATTTGATTCTTTATATCGTCTGTTCCTTTGCTGAGACTGTTTATCATTCCCTTCATTCCCCAAACTCCTCACTTTTGGAGTTTTTTTCTTTTTCTTTTCATAACAACTGCTTGAAGTCTTAGCTCACTCCAGTAAGTGTGTCACCTTGACCTTGGCATCATCTGTTGATTCCCTTTTCCCATGTGAGTTGAGGGTTTTCCTCATTCTTGGATTCATCCTGACTGTTCAGATACTACATTATGAAACTCTGGCCCAGGCGCTCAGATTCTGAGTCCCTACCGGCTTTTGTGGGCCTCAGTATCAGTTGTGTTTTCAAAGCCTTCGTGGTGCCGTTCAGATCTGCCCCCCACGTGCCACCCCGTGGCCAGCGGTCTCTGGCAGCGGTCTCTCCGGAACCTCAGCGCCCAGAGTCTACGATGTGCTGTTGCGGATTCTGTCTGGATGTGTGCGGCTCTTGGGGTGCGCCCAGGAGCACATCCGCAGCTTTATGGGCTGGTTCCCTTGAACTCCTCCCTCTTCCTGATGTTCCCAGGACTTTCCAGTTCCAGGACCCTCCTCCCCTGGGTCCTTGCGCCAGAAAGCGGGGGCGTTACTTCTCCTGCTCTGTTGCACTCTCCCCGCAACTTAGCTCGTGTCTGCGACTAAGCGAGAGGAGGGTCGAGAGAGAAAAATCCGGTGGGTTTTTGCCCACTTGGGAGCGCGGCACCTGCAACGGACAGGAAGGCTCCTGCCTCCAGCGTTTTGGGCATCTGTGGACCCCTCAGCTGCTGTTGTCACCGCTCCTGCCGAGTCGCTGGGGGGCCGGGTGCAAAGAGCCAAGAAGACAGAGGCATGATACAAGGAACACCCTGGGATTTGGCTCACTGTGTCTGAGAACCAGGGGCCCCTTCCCTGCTCCTCAAGCGGGACCGCATGGCTTCCCCTGGGGCTCTGCCGTCTACACGGACGCACACTGCTGGGCGTCAGGTTGTGGCGCGTCCAGGCAGGGGTCCTGGCGTGGGGAGCCGGCAGACTCCCCCCTGCTTTGCTGGCGCTTCCCTCATCTACCTGCCACTGAGACCTCGCAGAGACCTCGGAGAGCCGCTCTGCTCATGCTGCCCGGCCGGGTCTCAGAGGCACATTCGGTGGGTGAGACGGCACGGTGTGCTCACTTCATCTCGCGACCACGGGGAAGCCAGAAGACGTGTGTTCTAGAAGCATTCGACAATGAAATCTGGATCAAACCGAGGAGTGAGGAAATCGGGGTGTATCCGGTGCAGGAAAATTGTGGTTTGTGTGGAGAAAGAGGGAAACAAAGGTTGAAGGAGTGGGTAGATGTTAACAGAACCAGCCGACCTGCAGGGTCCAGGGAGCCCCCTCTCTCGAGATTTCCTCCTTCCATCCCGAGGTGTCTGGGAGGTGTCTGCCCTTACGGAGTGACCAGGCGGTTCCTCGGCCCCCGCTCAGCCTGCCGGGTTGCAGGGAACGGTTTCGTTTGGCCAGAAGCAAATGAGCTTTCATGTCCACGTGGGGCTGTTGGGAAAAGTACACACGGAGAGAGATTTCTCCCTGAGGAAAGAGCCTGTACTCCGGGGTATCGGGTGTCTGTGCCCAGGCTGTCACCAGCGCGTGTGGCCTCGTGCGGTGCCATCTGATTCGGTCTCGACAGGGAAGCCAATCCCATAGAGTAAACCTGTGTCTCCTTTTCTCTCGCTCGCTCACTCAAATAAAGCACAGCCTCTATTGTGAGAATAACTCTTGTTTTGCTGAGACGTTGATGCCCGTGACGGTCTCACCGAATTTCCGTCTGCACATGTTGACCCAGATGAAAACAGAGACCAGGTGTGAAGGGCAGAGCAGAGCTTCTGATGTGGCTTCTTTCCCGGGTCTGTGATGCCGACGCGTCCTCAGGGTTTCCGTCTCCCTGTGGGTTCGCGTACCGAACGTTCCGCAGATGCCCGATGTGAATACCATTCACCGTTTGTGCCTCAGACTTGTGTTTTGGTTCTGGGTCTCTGTTTTTGTTTTTGCGTTATTAGCTCACTGGACGTCACCAGCAACAGCGTAGGGCAGGCGGGGTAGCCGTGGCATCGTCCTGCGTTATTTTTGCAGAGTTGTAGCCCCAGAGAGAATAATTTACGTCTCGGTTTTCCATTTTGCATGTCATTTTCATTTACCGTAAGCGTTTTCCCGACGCCACGCTGCCATTGCCGCTGCCCGCGACGTTTCAGTGAGGCAGCAGAACTGGCACAGTTTTCTTCTCGCTGAGCATCTAGGTTACGGTCACATCGTCGCTCTGTTTGCTGCGTTAACTCCTGCTGCGCGTAGGTTCCTTGGCCATGTTTTGGGTTCTTTCCTTAGGACAAACTAAATAGACTCTTAAAATGTTGTTAAACACGTTTCAACATTACACGTTTCAAAAGACCACGAATGACCTATAGAACACACGGCCGCATAACACATTGACCAATTCCAGATTTCTCCATGTTGAAGAGCAGGTTCGGGATGTGTCAAGAGATGTAGCCAGAGGGAGGCAGGTGTTTGTATAGGGAAATGAAGAAAGGATTAACACAGGCATTGTGTGTGTGTGTGTGTGTGTGTGTGTGTGTGTGTGTGTGTGTGAGTGAGAGAGAGAGAGAGAGAGAGAGGGGGAGGGAGAGGGGCCGGAGGGGGAGGGCGAGCAGAGGGGGAGGAAACTAGCCAGATGACAGCAGAAGCTGTGTCTTGAAGAAGCCAACGGCCAGAAGCTTGTGCCAGGTTGCTTGTGACCCACGGCGGTGTCCCCTCTGCACTCGGCCGTTGGAGAGCTGTGTGGGCAGCCCCGACCAGCTCCGCATTGCAGAGCGCCGTGACCGCCAGCCAGGTGAACCTCGTCCAGGAGGATTTGCCTAGAGCCCTTTCTCCCGGAGACACAGATGTCCAGCGTGCGTGTTTCTTCGTTGGGCCAACGGGAGCGAAGCCCCAAGCCCGAAGACAGCGAGCGTTTGTTCAGTTCGTCCCTCCCCTCCCCCGGCTTCTTCGGAGAGGGGCCAAGTCCCAGATCTCTTAGGGAGCCCGTCCCCATCCAGCGATTAAGTGTGGCTCTCTCCGTGCTGGGGGTCGGAGCAGCACGAATTTATGTTGCCAGATTATCCAAAACGATGGACGGCCGTGTCCGGCTATATCCAAATTGAAGCCAGCTGTCCCCAAATTGTCAGCCGTGTCCTTGTAGTAAAGAAGCACAGCTGCTCACCAAGGGAGGGGTGTGCTTTGCAGTAAATTCTGACATTTGGTTATATTGGAACCAACTCAGTGAATCCGTAGTGAAACTTCATGGGAGACACCTGTCACCGACCTCCTCCTTGTCGCCTTAAATGAGAGTGCTCACCGGTTCACAGAGGCGGTGCCTGGGACCAGTGAGACGGTAGCAAAGTGCAAAATGTCCATCCGGGTGCTCGTGGGAGGTGACTTTTGTGTCGGGACTCAGGGCCACTCGTGAGGAGCTGCGAGATTTAGCATCCTGGCTCCCTCGCCGCCTCCCTGATCCCCCCCCCTCCCCCCCCCGCCGGGGGGCTAATGGAACTCCTGGGTACTTGGTTGTTTGGGGCAGTGTGGTGAAATGGAATCGGTTCCGGAGCCTTCTGCAAGCTCCACGAGGCCGGACATTTGTCTCTTCCATGGCTCTTCCCCACACATAACACAGCGCCTGGCCCGTCACAGTGGATTGAATTCGACACGGCCGAGTCACGGTTTCGTGGGGAGGTCTTTGTGGAGAACTAAAGCCGTCTCGCCCTCTCACCGCACTGGGGAACCAGCAGATGGTCCCTTACGTCTTTTTCCTGTTCACTGTGGGCACTTTAGATGTTTCTTTCTTCCCGGAGGTCATAAAATACGGGTCATCTTTGGATGTGACCTTTATGACAGCTGTAGTGGGGTAAGGCCCGCATTAAGCGTCCTAAAATGTTATCTCGGAATGGCACTGGCACGAATCCTGGAGGTCCAAGGGCCTCTCCTGTTGATAACCTGCTGACAAGCGGACGTCTGCCCTCTGCTTCTGGCCGCCCTGGGAAGGGGGCTGGGGGCACCATCGAGCCGGGGAGACTGCTGCTTTGGTGGACCTCCCCCATTGGACTCTCTTCTTCCCTCCAGAGCCACATAGACATAATCTGGTCCCTCGGGCAGGTGCCCACTCCTCACAAATTTGAAGACCCCTGTCCTGTCCCCCACATGTGACTTACTCCCCGGGTATGTTTCCTCCACTTTCCCACTGTTGCTCACGTGACACGATTGTCAGGTGGGCTCTCGTTTTCGTCTTTATTTTTTTTGGACACTGTCCAGATCTTCAGCGGTTCTCTTTCCTTCCGTTTTTTTTTTTTTTTTTTTTTTTTTTTTAAAGACTTCACAAGCATTTTGCATTCATTGAATTAAAAATGCCTTTGCCAGTTTATTTTTTCCCCACACAAGGAATCCTCATGGGTTGCTTTGGACTCAGTGATTGAAGAGAACAACGCGCGTGGGCTCTTGGACGTGTTTACTCGCCGTTGCTGCCCTAAGAGGGGCTGATTATTCCTTTCGCGGTGTAGGATTGGACGCGATGTTCTGAGAGCATCCTGACCGGTGGAGGAAGCAGGGTGTGGCGAAACCGCCACTCCTGCTTTGGGTCCGCCACTGTCTTCAACACGGTTTTTTATTGTTGTTAGCGTCAGACACGCAGACTTGCGGCATGCAGTGCCTCTTGGGATCGGGCACGTTTCTGTCAAAATGTCAGGCTCCCTCACCAGTATTTCGTGAGTTATTCAAGGGCAGAAAGCGAACAGATTTATTATCGAGAGGCATCTCTTAAGGCGCAGCCCACCACTGAGGTCTGCCGAGAGCTTTTTGGGTCCCGATCGTGTCGTCCCCTGTGGTAGCTGGCTTTGGGTTCTGCACATGCTCCGTCACCACGTTATTTACCTTCGAGCTTGAGTAATTGATGAAGATGTAGGTTAGAGCCCGGACTGGAGTGGTAGACCATCTTCCAGGCCACCACGTGTCACTGAGTTTAAGACCTCATCGGTTTTAAGAGTCACCGTTATTTTATGCACAATGAGGAAAGGTCATATATTGCCATTTATACTGTCACACAATGCTTTTAATCACCTAGACTTTTTATTCTGTCCTTATCGAAAGAATGCCTTTAAAATTACGTCGACGTAGGTTATCGTCACGTATCGCTCTCGTCCATTACAAGGAGGGAGACGGAAGCAGAGTATGTTGGCTCAAGGACTTCCGAAACTCCTTTACATGCAGAGACCCGTTCTTCTGAAGTCCATGGGTTTCTGTAAAATATCATCCTCTCTGCCATCAACATGCTGTTTATGGAGCACCCCGTCCGTGTCCCTTTGGGGAGGACGGGAGCACCGAGGGAGGGGCAGGAGGAGGACCGACGCTGCTCCACTCCCTGAGGGGGGTGTGGTTACACGGGGCTGTTCACTTTGGGGGAATTCAGTGAGGGACACAATTACGACTTATGCACTCTTTTAGTTTATTTTTTAGTTACTTTGAAAAATAAAAGCGGGTCCACTCTTGTCCCCAGACAGTGACAGTGGATCATGATAAGCCTGCCTAAGGGCGCTGATGAGACATCCAATTGCAGAGATCTTAAAATGCAAAAAAACAAGCCTTTCGGGGCAAAGAAATACAGCCTTTGTACATCTGCCTAATCACACAGTGTCCCCGACACGTCCGTCCGTCTCGCCCTCAAAGCTGTGATGAATTTGTCAAGTACCTCGCTGAAGGTCAACCCCGATGCACAGTTAGCACAGTGACCCCCGGATCTACGAGTAGGAAAGAAACACAAACAGCGCCTGTGATGAGGCTGGCTTGGACCGTGACCTCACCGCCTCCCCCTCGAGGTGCTGCCACAGCGACGCCGTTAGTAACCGCTCGCTGTTCCCTGGCAAGGCCATCTCACTTAACGCATTCACGGCGTGTTCCGCCTTCCCCTCCAGAAGTGGGGTTGACATTTGTCCTTGTCTTACCTCCCCCGCCTGTCATCATCGCTTCTTGGGAGACGAGAGATGGCGCAGGCTTCCCCTGGAGAGGCCACACACTCAGTCTCGGTTCCCTTGACCGGCGTGGGCTCTCGGCCCCATCAGAACCCCTAAGCGTGTGCGTTGTGCGGGGCCTTGGGCTGAGCCCACGCTCTTTTCCCACACCCGCCGGTGCCCCTTTCCTACACGCACCTCCCGTAGCCAGCACTCAGCGTTGTCCTCCTCTGCCCTCGGAGCGGTCCTGTGTGTCACATGTGCTCCTGCCTCATGATCCCCGAGTCCACTGTTAGCCTGGGCTCTCTCGGGAGCTACAGCCATCTAGTGTCACCTGCAGTGTGCCAGGTACGTCCTAGCCCAGGGGAGCTGGGGGCTGCGTTGGGATGGACGGCTTGAGGGTGTGTGGTTGGGATCCCAGATCCGGAATGTGGATCCCGAATGGCCACAGGCGCCCCTGCCCCTCCCCAGACCTCCACCCTGCACTCTTCTGGTCAGGGACGTATTACAAAAGCCCACCTCCAAGGAGGCCGCTTCTGGACACGTGGCCCCTCGGTTTGAGCGCCTTGGAAGCCTCCGGTTTCAGATTTGGACCAGGCGGTGCTAAGTGTCCCCCGGGGTCACGCTGCAGTGGCAGCTGGCCGCGTTCCACAGTCCACCCCACGGGAAACGTCGGGACCCTGCCGACAGGATCGCTCTCCCGGGGTGCTTGTCCTCCCGTTTCTACGTAGCAGAAACTCACCCGGCCTCCCGAGACTGTCCTTGCCTGTGGGCGTCCTCCGGCCCCCGTGCCCGATGTGGTGCTCGTGCCCCCTGCCCGTCCACACAGTCGGTTAGATCCTTGTCCTCTTTTCCTTAATAGGTGTGCACTTCGTAAAGACTGGGTCTGCGAACTCCTCTGGGCCCCTAACACGGAAAACAGGTTTGTTCGTTTCAGTTGGCTGGTGGAATGCGTTTTTCTTCGCCTCCTGGGTTATGTTGGAAGCCCACTGAGGTCAGGAAGGGGGTGGGTGCCTCCCCCATGCAGCCTAGCAGAAAGGCTCAGGGGCAGGGCTTATAAACTTTATGTTTAATTTTTATTTTTTTAAAGTTTTATTTATTTGAGAGAGATAGAGCGTGAGCAGGGGAGGGGCAGAGAGAGAGAGAGAGAGAGAGGGAATCCCGTGCTGTCGGTGCAGAGCCTGATGCAGGGCTTGAATGCACAAACCGTAGGATCATGACCCGAGCTGAAACCAAGAGTCAGATGCTCAACCGACTGAGCCACCCAGGAGCCTCGTTAACTTTATTGACTGCAAAGTCAGTAGTGATCCTACCGCGTTTCCTCCTTTTAGCTGTAAAAATACGGGCAGCGAGGGGCGCCTGGGTGGCTCAGTCCATTGAGCGTCCGACTTCGGCTCGGGTCACGATCTCGCGGTTCGTGGGTTCAAGCCCCACATCGGGCTCTGTGCTGACAGCTCAGAGCCTGGAGCCTGTTTCAGATTCTGTGTTTCCCTCTCTGTGCCTCTCCCCTGCTCACACACAGGGTGCTCACACACCCTGCTCTCTCTCTCTCTCAAGAATAAGCATTAAAAAATTTAAACAAACAAACAAACACGGCAGCGGTGTTTTTCTGAGTCTTCCTTCAGCTGCTTCCTCCCTTCAGGGAGGCCAAGGGCGTTGGAGGAAGTGTTTGCGGGTGATCAGGGCCGGGTGGGTGGGCCAGCTGCCTGGGCACATGCAGCCTCTGCCCTGTGATCACCTTTGAACTCTGACCTGTGAGATCCCCACAACTGCCCTGGCCCCGAGGACCCTACAGTGAGGAAAGCAGACAAGGCTGCTGGCACACAGGGAGCCCCCCCTGGGGGAGCGCGGTCCTGAGGTCACCAAACCAAGGCCGTGAAGGGGCACAGCCGACGAGACAGTCGCCCGGACACGCAGGGGCCAGAGCGCTCTTGCCAGGTGCCCGGCTCGGACCCACCCTCGGAGAGGGTTGCCCGTGAGCGCCCCGTCCTGGGTGGGAGCCAGGTGGGGCCGCGCACGGCTGCGGAGACGTAACGGGAGCTGCCACTGCCCTCGTCGTCACGAGCAGAGCCCCTGCGGCCACCTGAGAGGCCGCTGCTGCCCGCGTCCAAGGGAGGGAGTCAGCGGGAGGACGGTCCTCTCCCCACTGGGAGCGGCAGCACCCGGCTCCTATTCTGGCTGTAAAATGGGAACGTTGGCGTCTGAGAGAATTCGGCCGGAGCGACTGGTGGTCTGGTGCTCGCCCAAAGCCCTTTGGGACATCTGGTCCTTGAGGGAAAGGGGCCCCCGTGCGCACCTTGGTTACAACGTCCCCAGGCTTGTGCTGCTTCCTCCCTGTGTCGCCAGGAACGTCCTGTCTTCACCCTGGAGGGGCGTGTGCCCCAAGCCCACGGACACCTGCGCCTGGCTGCTTCAGCGCACGCCTTCAGAGAAATACACGTTCCAACGTCTCTGCTTCTGTTACGGAGCCTTGTAGTGCCTACAGGCCTTTTACAGATCTCACTACAGTCGTCAGCGTTGTTCACGTGAGGACCTCCCTGACAGTTTTATTTTTAAAACCGGTGTCTGGGAAAAGTCAGCCTGCAGATGCCTCTGTCAGAACGAAAAGAACCGTATGGCCCAGCGCGCTTCCCTTTTTTGCTTTTGCTCCAGGAAGCCCCACTGAGCTCCTCGCCCAACATAGGTCATTGTTCCCTTGATTCCACGGGCCTGTAAGTTGCCCTGGGTCCACACTGACCAGGAGAAAATCTACGTCTGAACAGCTGCCCAAACGCAGCGACATCTAAGTGGACATTGGTGACGTTTCTTACTTGACACGTATTCGTTCCCTGAAATGACTCTGGCCTCGCGGCCAAGAGGCCCAAAATTCTCTACCTGGTTCAGAGGCAAAGTCGGTGATCACCCGAAGACGATGAACGGATTCGCTTGTCAGAAGCCCTGGGGCTGCTCAGCCCCTGGAGAGGCACATGAGAGTCCTTGTTGTGGTCTTGTGTGTGAGAGGTTCTGAGCAACGGGAAGCGTGCTTTCTACCAGCCTGGGCTGGTGGCCGAGGTCTGGCTGGGGCGCCGGAGGACCGAGCTGTGCGGAGGGGCTCAAGGGCCGGCCCGCTGGGTCCTTCTCTGACTCGGGACCGCGGGGGTTGGGGCGCGTGGGGGAGCACGCACGGTGTTGAGCAAACGCAGCCTGAGCCGCAGGGAGAGCCCTGGCCCTGAGGCCGATTGTTTGCGGCAGGCGGGGTGCACGAGGGGGGATCTGGAAGCATCTCCCGAGCGGAGAGGTGAGGGGGGTTCGCGCCGTCAGCCATGGTTCACGGCAGGCCCATTCGCCACAGGGTGACCGCGTTTAGCTCTCTCTTCTTCCTCCCTGTCCTCCGCTCGGGCAGCTTCAGGGAGGCACAGTCTTCCTGGAAACCGTCCGTTATCATATCACATCGTAGGGGAACCGACCCGGGAGCCAGTAATCTGATAGCTGATCTGCTTCACCGATGTCAAGACCACCCTGGAGACCAGAAACCTCAGCCGAGGTTTGTGTCTCCCCTCACTCCTGCCAAACCCCGTCGATCTTCCCGCGAGGTCACCTTGAAATAAACGCTGTGCGGTGGACCAGAGGGGACTCTTCGGCAAGGTCACCCGCTCGTTTGCGGGCGGGAGAGGGACAGCCAGGCACTAGGTGCAAAGCAAACGTCGAGATTTCCCTTGTGTGGTTGTGGTACCGATGGAAGAACTAGAGAGAGATACACAGACACGGACGTGGGCTTTGTGGGCGCCGTGGCCTCAAGAGGCTTTATCCCCCCTTCTGTTTCCAGACCTCTCTGTAATGCTGTGTTCGTGATGGAGGGAAATGGGCACCAATGAGCCCCACAAGCCCGACTGAGGGCTGGAAACGTCGGGTTCGTAGGGATCCACCTGAAGCCCACATCAGGCTCGAGGCTCACGTGGCTGGTGCACGGGCCCGGGGCCCGAGGTCCCCACGCTCACAGCGCTTTAGTGTCTCGCTCATTTTGTCCTGATGCTCCTAGGCTAGAACAAACACCAGGCACCCCAGTGGGTCCTCAGGTCCTAACAACATTCTGGCTGTCTGTGTTAGTTTCCCACGGCCCCTTGAACGAGTTACACAAACTCGGGGGCTTACAGCCTCACACATTTACTGTCCCACAGTTCTGGGGGCAGTCTGATGGGGCTGATGTCAAGGTGTGGGCAGGGCAGGTTCCTTCTGGAGGCCCCAGGGAAGTCTCTAGAGTTTTCCAGCTTCTAGAGGTGCCCGCATTCTTCGGCCCGACGCCCCTCCTCCATCTGCAAAAGACCATTGTTCCAGCTCCTTCCCTGACTCTGACCCCTCTGCCTCCCTCTTCTGAGGACCCCTGTGGTTATCGTGGGCCCCCCCGGATCATCCAGGACCATCTCCCCTACTCAGGGCCCCCAACCTGCCTTGTAAGGTCACTGTATGTAGGTTCTGGGGATGAGGACGTGAACACTTAGGGGGGACCACTGGTTAGCATACTACACCATGAGAAAAACTATTTTTTATTTCATTCTCCGCTGGACGTGGCCGTTCTCTTTTCTTGTCCCGTGTTGACTTTTGCGCAATACTTTTCTTTGTGGTAGACTGCAGACAATTCAGCTTTGCAAAGATACGAGGTCACGGGAAGCAATCCAGCGTGAGCTAACGGTGAAGCTGTGAACTGCTTCGGGCCAGCAGTTTGCTTTGTGTCTGGAAGATGTCCAGTATTGCTGTATTTTCCTCGAAATCCTGAAATAGGGGCGCCTGGGTGGCGCAGTCGGTTAAGCGTCCGACTTCAGCCAGGTCACGATCTCGCGGTCCGTGAGTTCGAGCCCCGCGTCGGGCTCTGGGCTGATGGCTCGGAGCCTGGAGCCTGTTTCCGATTCTGTGTCTCCCTCTCTCTCTGTCCCTCCCCCGTTCATGCTCTGTCTCTCTCTGTCCCAAAACTAAATTAAAAAAAAAAAAAAATGTTGGAAATCCTGAAATATCCCACAGGACCTCTGTGAGTTTGCTCAGGTATCCCGGGGTGCCCCGGCACCAGTTTGGGAACCGCAGCTGTAGGTTAAAAGCATCCTGGCTCGGCTCCTTGGGCTGTGCCTCATGTGGGAAGGATCGGGGGTCCCCCCCTTAGCTAGGCTGTCCCCTCTAGTGGTGGGCGGCATTCGGCTAAGACGTGGCTCCGGAAAAGAACGTGGTGCCCAAGTCCGAAGAGGCCGTGGGACCCACGGTCGACTCCTGGCCGAGCCCTGGCCCCGTTTCCGGCCCGGTGCAGAGGGGCTAAGGGCCACTGGCCTCCTTAGCCGGTCACACCGACCCTGCCCTCCCATTCGGGCTCCTGCAGTCAGGCGCTTCAGGACACCCTGTGTCCACAACCACAGGGGAGGAAAGGACACTTTTCTTGGGTTATCCGGTTGTATTTTCTTAACAAAATTTAGTACAAAGGCCTAGAGGGCATCCAGTTGATGCTAGGCGACGAAGGCCGTGTGAATTCAATAGGATGCCCATGTCTGGGGAGCGAACCATGTTTAGAGGGTTAAGTCCTGGAGCTTACGTGAGTCTGATGACTGCGGGAGGGACTTCCTTACATTCTGCTTCTCACCCAAGACCCTCACCTTCTCTCTGTTTGGACTCTCTGTTTCGCACAGAGCAGGCGGGGTTGAAAGTCTCAGGACTTGAGTCTCAGGGTCAAGGACTTTCAGTAAAGCAATCAGCATCCGTCAGGGGTGTGCAGTTTTCCTGATTTGCACCGGCCCTCTGCAGCCCTTAGGGAAAGCAAGGCAGATTTTCTGCGGGGAGGTTAGCTCGCTACTTTACGGGAGGTGCCAGCAGGTGACATTCAAGTTGTGGCTGGAGAGAGGTCCAAATGTCCCAGGAGCTCAGGCAGTAGCTGCGAGGGACCTTTGACCTCTGCTCCTAGAACAGCAGGTGGTCCTGTTCCCCACCCACCCACCCACCAGGTGACCTCGCTCAGCCATGCACCTGCCTCCCCCAGCCCCAGACTTCCGTCTCTAAAGTAGGAGTAAAAACAGAGCACTGCCCAACCGTGTGACAGAGTGGTCCCAAACAACGTTTTTACGTATTTTTGTGCCTCGGAAAGCGTCAGCTCTTCTGATAATATTGGCCTCGATGTCCTTTGTTGTCCGTGTCACCGTTGCCACAGCAGGGCTCTCGTTCACCCTCTCCTCGTGGGCCAGGAGGACGAGAACACCTCTCCGTGAGCCCCGCTCTACTCGATCAAAGTAGAGATGCTTAAAAAGAAAATCTTTTAAAAAATGGATGTGGGGCACCTGGGGGGCTCAGCCGGTTGGGCGTCGGACTTTGGCTCTGGCCACGATCTCACGGTTCGAGAGTTCCAGCCCCAGGTCGGGCTCTGCGCCCAGGGCTCAGAGCGTGGAGCCTGCTTCGGATTCTGTGTGTCCCTCTCCCTCTGCCCCTGCCCTGCTCGCTCGATCTCTCTCTCTCTCTCTCTCTCTCTCTCTCTCTCTCTCAAAAACAAATAAACATTAAAAAAAATACTTAAACAAAATGAATGACTTTCCCAGTGTGGGTCTGATGGGAGCTGGATCCTGAGGCAGGAGGCTGGCTTTCTCTGTTTGGGTCAGTCGTCAGGCAAAGGACTCAAACCAGACGCCTTCGTCGGAGGTTGGGGCTTGTGGGACAATCCGGCTGCAGAGGCACAGCTGGCCTCGTGGGTCCCAGTTCCCTGGTGTGCAGAACGGACCCGCCCTTCCTCGCGCACTGCCCCGCACTTAACCCCGAGTGAAACAGATGAGTCAGACTTCTGAATTTGGGGGCTAGTTGGGGTTTCGACCTTACACGCGGAAGGAGGGTGCAGATCTAAAACCCACCGAGTGTGTGTGGCCACAGAACAGACTTCGGGGAAGGTGGTTTGGTAGCCCCCATCGTCAGCCTTAGTAATGTGCGAAGCTCTGACCCAGCAACCCCGCTTCCAAAAGTGTACCCCCAGAGGGAGCTGTAGGGGGCCAGCCTCGTGGTCAAGAGCAGTGGTCCTGCGGTTGGATTGTGGGTGCTGTCGCTTCCTAGCTGTGTGCTTGGGAGTGAGTCTCCAAGGCTTGATTTACTGACGTCGCGTGATGAGGGACGAGCTGGATGGGCGTGATTGTGAGACAGCCTGTCACGGACGCCGGGTGAGCGAGGCTTCGCAGGCCCTTCTCTTTTTTTTAAGAGCAGCACGTCTGATAGTTCTTGGGGACACTAAAAGAGAGGGAGTCGCCTGAGGTGGATGGCCAGGGGCAGAGTTACGGAAAGTTCCGGATTCTCCCCCAGGGAGCCTCGTCTGATTGCTCAAGGTGCAGAGTTTGAGCAAAGCCCCGTGGGGATGCGGCTGAGCAGCCACAGGAAAGCAATCTCCTTCCGAGTTCCTTCTGCAGCTGGGGCCTCAGGGCAGGGCGGGAAAGCCTGGGTGGTGTGGCGGGAGGGGCGGGGAGGGATGGGGGAGGGGAGGAGGTCAGAAGGAGACCACCTTGGCCTGACCCCGCCTGCCCCTTTGCTCCCGTCCTGTGCGTACAGATGCCTGTGCCTAAACTCCTACCGCAGCTGTCCCTCAGCCTCCTGGTTCCCGAACTTTCCAAAGTCCTCGCTGCCTAGGCCCTTTGTGTAGGCTGTTCCCTCTGCCTGGACCACTCTCCTGTGTCAGAGGACGCTCGCGTCTTCTCGGCCGGTGCTCCTTCCCGCTCGGCTCATATCCGCCTTCCTGACCCCCCGTCCAAAGAAGCCCTTCTCGTCGCTCTCGGGGACATCGCCTGGGGACTCGCAGCAGCGCTCAGTACTTCTGAAGCTCTTGTTTGGGTTTCTGTTTCATCAAGTGTCTCTTACCCTCCCGTCCCCTTACCCCTCCTCCGCCCCATCTCTTAGCCTGCGCCCGCCCAACACCAAATGCTCCTTACAGGCTCGTCCGTGACTGGACCCCCAGCTGCTGGCGCATAGTAGCTGCTCAGTAAGTATTTGTCGAGGGCACCTGGCTGCCTCCGTCAGTAGCACATGTGACTCTCCACCTCAGGGTGGGACGTAAAACCTACTTAAGAAGCGAAAAGAAAAGAGATACCTGTTGAATGAGCAGGTTGGGTGGTTAAGGCCTTTGGGTTATAGGTTGACGTAGAATTTTATTTACTTGTTTTTATACATTTTTTAAGCTTATTTGTTATTCATTTTTGAGAGAGAGAGAGAGAGAGAGAGAGAGAGGGCGCGTGCCAGCGGAGGAGGGACAGAGAGAGCGAGAAAGAGAATCCCAAGCAGGCTCGGTGCTCTCAGCCCCGAGCCTGACCTGGGGCTCGATCCCACGAACTATGAGATCGTGACCTGAGCCGAAATCAAGAGTCAGATGCTCCACCGACTGAGCCACCCGGGTGCCCCCGAATTAGAATTTTAGCCTAATTTGGTTGGTGGAAACTTTGTGCCCCAAGGCCCAGGAAGTGAAGTGTAAGTACGATCGCAGGAAGGCTTGTTCTACTTCAAGGCCACAGAAAAGCATTTTCAATGTGCATGCGGCGTAGTTGGAACGATGCTGCTGTGATTTAAATCCCCAGGTCTCAGAGTCTGCGGCCCTGGAGTGGGTTCGGGAGCCTCCAAAGGCACTGGGGCACGATCCACAGATGTGTTTTCTTCGGCCCACGAGGTGTTTTGAAATGAATTCGAATTCGCTGCCCGCGTTGGGGAATTGGAGGATTTCACGCAGTGCATTTCCGCAGTTCTTCGGAAAGCTCTTTAGATCTGGTGCCGCTGGGTCCCGAGTGCCGCACCTGGTGGCTCCGAGCGGGGACGAACGAGTTGGTTCCCGAGGGGCCACTCCCTCTGGCCGGCCCGACAGGTGGTCACGCGAGGTGTGGGATCCTGTGTGTTCAGAGCGACCGTCCCCTTGTCCTGCACGGAGGCTCATAATGATGCGTCCTTCCTGAAGGAAGACGGTGGGATGCTTCCGAGGCCCTTACCACCGGCGGCTGCTTCTCCCTGGTGTCTGAGCTCCGTGGCCCGATTCGGCAGCCCTGCCTTCTCTGCCGCGAGGGATGGCATCCCCGGGCTGAGGGCCCCGGGGGCCGGCAGTGTGCGGTGACCGTGCCCTGCTCTGCGGCGGGCCTGGGTCTGCACGCTGTGGCCCACGGCGCCCTCACACGCCAGGACTGGGCCCCCCGCCCCTTCCCCCCCCCCCCCCCTTTGTGCCTCTCCCTCCTTCCTGAGCCCACGGAGGAGGCTTCTGGGAAAGGATGACCTACTCCCAGAATTTCGAGCTAGGGAGAGCTGGGAGAGCCGCTTGCTAGCCTCAGGCCGGACCAGAAATAGCTGTGATAATTCGATCTGATCGTGAAGCCCCGAAGCTGGGGGTTCTGCTTGGGTACGTGGGTGCAGCCTGTCCCACCGCGTGACACTGTCTCGAGGTACGGAAGTTTGTTTCCCTCTCCCTCAGAATTTTCACTTGTTCAGAAACTGCATCCCTGTGATGAAGAACAAAATCGAAAGGTGCCAGGACTATAATGCACTTGTCTTCTTTTCCAGCCCTTTTCTGTACGTATGCTTCTCTGTTACATAAGAAGATTACAATTCACGCCCTACAATATTCGCAGCAGCCAGACCAGGGGACGGCATGCTGGGAGGGGGGGGGGGGGGGGCGGGGCGCTCAGGAAATATTTTTGACTGCAGACTGTTTTGTTTACTTGGCTGTGACGTGAACATCATTCACTCACGTTCTAATTGTTTCCAACTGCATCATTCACTGATTACTGTTGCATCACTTTGTTAGAATTTATTTGCCAGTTTCCTGTATTTAGATCCCACCCCCCCCCCCAATTTATCAGGATTAGAAATACTGTTGTTGCTGGGGCCCCTGGATGGCTCCATCAGTCAGGTCATGATCTCACCGTTCATGGGTTCGAGCCCTGCATCGGGCTCTGTGCGGACAGCTCAGAGCCTAGAACTTGCTTCGGATTCTGTGTCTCCCCCCGCTTTCTCTCCCCCTCCCCTACTCGAGCTCTGTCTCTCTCTCTCTCTGTCTCTCAACAATCAACATAAAATAAAAAAAGAAACACTGTTATTACAGGGAGCATTTTTCTCCACGTAACTAGCTTTGAGTTGAATTATTTTCTTAGGATACATTTCTAGCATTTGAATTCTTGGATCAGAGGATAGAAAAGTAAGAGCTATAGAAAATACTTTCCAGGCATACCTGGCTGGCTCAGTCAGAAGAACACAGCACTCTTGATCTTGGGGTCATGAGTTTGAGCCCCACGGTGCGTGCGGAGATTACATAAACCAACCAACAGACAAATAAATAAACAAATACATAAATAAAGATAGTTTCTAGAGCCTTATTTATCCCTATTGTCAGGGTTACTTGAGGGTATTAACTTGACCGTATCCTCATCAGCGTTTAGATTGCATTTTAAAGTTTCTGCTAACTTGGTACCTAATGGCACCAAATTGTTTTAATTTGCTTATCTGCCTGTGTGGTTATTAGTGCTGGCTGAAGAATTGCCTAAGCATTTAGCAATAGTATTTCTCCTTCGTGACTTGCCTATTTGAATAGTTTGTACATCTACTCGAATACAGTGTTTTCGGTCGGGTTGGGGTGGGTGGATTTCTGATATGTGTGATTTTTCCATTTTTAACATCCAGTGTGTTGTTACAGGGGTGGTCTTCTGTGCTTTGGAGAGTCTGAGAAGGTGGTGGCCAGAATGATCTTACAATTCAAGCCTGACTGGGACACCTGGGTGGCTCCGTGAGTTAAGCATCTTGACTCTTGATCTCAGCTCAGGTCTTGATCTCAGGGTCATGAGTTTGAGCCCCATTTGGGGCTCTATGCCGGACATGAAGCCTACTTAAAAAAAAAAAAAGAATGCAAGCTAGACCACAGTGTCTCAGTCGGGGAGACCCCGGCCCAGAGAGCAGAGCCCGTGGGCACAGGTGGTGGGAGGGGAGTCTGGGCCGCCCCCAGCTCCAGACCATCACTCCTCAGTCTCTGCCTCTCTGAGTGGTAGCGCTGTCTCCTGAACCCCTGAAAACCCCACGTTGCTCTCCTGGCCCAGAAAGTTCTTTTAGGTGGAGATGTTCGCTTCTCTTTTTTGGGCCAGCGCAAGCTTCGTAGGACTCTACCGAAGATGTGTCGTTGTTACTCCAAGAGCAAGGAGCCAGCGTTCCGTCTCCCTGACTCAGGGCATTTAAAAATATCCTGGGCTGGGGAATTCAGAGGAGCCCGTGATCGATTTGTGAGCATCACGCTCTTAACAGGCAGCAAAGGCGGTTCTGATACTGAATTACGCTCAGGAGACGCACTGCGGCCGTGTCGCTGGCCACCTGTCGGCTAGATGCTTGGGGTCTGCCGAGGGTGAGGAGGAGGACGTGTCCGGTCTCGAGGTCGCTCTTGTCTGGGGGAGCTGACGCGGCAGGAGGGTGAGATCTCGCTTCCTGCTGAGCTGTCTGCCGCTCCTCACCCGGGAGGGAGGGTCGCGGAACCGGTGGGTGACTCCCCAGCTGGCAGCCGGGAGACCCCGTTCAGGTGCGAAGGTTCCGGTCCCATCGTGGACCCTCCCGGCCCTTCGAGCACATTCACGGGCAGCTGTGTCCACGCATTCACAGACGTGCGGCCAACACTCCCTTAGTCGAGGCCGTGCTGGAGGCTGGATGGCTACACAGGTGCTCCAGGGGCTCTTACTCCAGAGGGATAAGCAGAGATGCTAATATCTACCCGTGACGCTAACGGAATTGCAAATGGGTGCAAATAAAATTTGGAGGGGTGCGGAGGAATCGCTGAATAGTTTTGAACAGGGGTGGCGTGAGCTGCTCGGGAGAGGTGGGGCTGTGTCAGCCCTGGGCGATGGACGGCATCCGGGCAGGGGGAGGCAGGAAGAAGGCACGGAGCGGGAAGGGGGAGCGGCAGAAGGAACGGGTGCCACGGATGCACGCCGTCCCCCAGCCGGCTGTGTGCAGGGAGGGGGCAGGAAGGAGAAGGGGGGTCCGGGCGGCACACGATACTCAGAAGCCGTCGGAGGGCGTGCGAGGGACGCGAGAAGGGACGTCTGTGTGGCGGCCTGCGGAGGTTCTGGGTCTTGAGTGGAAGACTCCGCAGAGAGGAGCCCGGGAGGGAAGAGATGCCAGGCCGGCAGCCGAGGGGCCCCACGTGCTTAGCAGAGGTGGCTTTTCCCGCCGAGCTGGGCGACACCGTCTCCCATGGCCGCTGACTCCAACGGCAGGGAGCGGGCCCGTGTGTCCTTGGTGATGTTCTGATTCTAGCCCGGGGTCAGCCTTTTTGTTTAGTGGCATCAGTCTGGTGGCCCAGAGCAGGGGGAGGGCCAGCAGGCCCGGTGCCTCGGAAGTCTGTTGAGTTTGGAGGAATCCCGATCGTTGGTGTGTATTCGTGCGTTTATTCGACAAAGAGTTACCGAGTGCCTACCACGTGCCAGGCGTGTTGTGACAGCAAAGTAGACGGTGGCGAAATGATGTCCATGTAGAGACGTCCCGAATTCTGGACGTCTGGAGCCTGTTCCCTATCCAGGGAATCTTGGGGCCTCGCTGATTCGGCGGAGTCTGGAGTCTCCGAGCTGCGTTCCCCTTACGCGGGCGCAGCGGTAACGCTGATGTGCCTTCCCTTCTAGATGCCTTAGGGCGCGAGAGCCGCCCCAGAGGACGCCTGGTGGCCGGCAGCGCCCGAGCAGCTCCTGTGCGTGGCCTCCAGCTCCCACTGACGCCCCCGGGAACGCGGTCCGCCGGCCCTCCCGCCTGGAATCCCCCCCAAACCATGGAGGCCCCGGAGGTGCCCGTGGGCGCGCTGCTTGACTTCGGGACTGAGCCAGCCGCGCCCTCGCCCCTGGAGGCGTTGCCTCCGAAGCTGCAGGATGGGGACAGCTCGCAGGGCGACGGGGCTTCGGAGAGCGAGACCACGGAGTCCGCGGACAGCGAGAATGACATGGGCGAGTTGCCCCCACACCCGTCCTGGGACCGGTACCGCCGCTCCTCCTCCAACGAGTCCTTCTCTTCCAACCAGAGCGCCGAGTCGGCCGAGGACGAGGAGACCCAGGAGCTCCGGGAATTCATGCGCGGCTACGTGGACAAGATCTTCTCTGGCAGGTGAGCCCCCGGGACGCGGCTCTCCGTCGGGGTGGGGCTTGCGCTCCCGCACCTGCCGGTGAGGCCGGAAACTTTCCGTTTCCCAGACTCCTCTTCGTGCTCGTGGGCAGCGGGGCCTTCAGCAGCTGCCAGGGTGGGGGCCCTTCCTTGGTCCTCTTTCTTTTTTTTTTGTTTTAATTTATTTATTTTGAAAGAGAAAGAGAGCCCGCGTGCGGGAGGGGACAGAGAGGGAGAGAGAATCCCAAGCAGGCTCCATGCTGTCCGCACAGAGCCCGACGCGGGGCTCGAACTCACAAACTGCGAGATGAGGAGCCCAGCCGAAGTCGCACGCCCAACCGACCGAGCCCCCCAGGCGCCCCGCTTGCTCCTCTCTCTTGCCTTTCCTTCGCAGTTTTTTGGGGTGTAAATAGGCGCCCTGGCAAGGGAACACACGGAGCGGAGGGGGGTTGGGATCAGGCGGAGGAGGGGGTGTCTGTGGGTGGGCCCCCGCTTGTCCATATCTCCACGTGGGGGTGGGGCGCAAACCCAAAGCCCTGGGCTTCCGACGTCAGCCGTTGCCTTGCGTCCCGGCCGCCCGCTAGTCCCTGGCGGCCTTGCCACCCGTCTGTGGTCTGTGGACCCGCAGCGTCAGCGTCCCGGGAGCTTGGGGCAAGTGCGGGTCTCGGGCCCCAGCCAGGCCCACTGAGTCTGAATCTGCATTCTAACCAAACCTCTGCACTCTCTGTACACGCCCTTCCGTGAGAGGAGCTGAGGACCCCACAGGATAAGTTTCCAGTTTTATTAACACAGTAGGAACTTCTGCCTGTTGACACAGTGCAGAGAGGCATTATTTCCTACCGCGATTTGGGTCCCTTGTTTGTAATCTGGCAAGGTTGACTCCTGCCTTTGCCAGGTGTATCTCCGTTTTCTTTGCAGTTAGAAGAGGGAAGACCAGGGGCCCCCGGTGGCTCAGTGGGTTCAGCGTCCGACTTCGGCTCAGGTCATGATCTCACAGTTCGTGGGTTCGAGCCCAGCGTCAGGCTCTCCACTGGCAGCTCAGAGCCTGGAGCCTGCTTCGGATTCTGTCTCTGGCTCTCTCTGCCCCTCCCCCGCTCGTGCTCTGTCTCTCTCTCAAAAATAAATAAATATTTTTAAAATTCTGAAATACACAATAATAAAACATGAAGAAAAGGAAAAAGAGAAAAGGGAAGAGCTCAGTGAAATCCGAATATCGGACTCTCCCAACATGCATTCGTGTTTGATTTTGAACGCATCCTGGGAGAGCAGATCTGGCTCCCTCCTAATTCTGTTTGACTAACACTGGAATGAGTCAGCTTCCTCTGAGCACACCCAGTTAATGAAAGGGGAGAAAGCCCAGAAGCCTGCTAATCTGTCGGGAAGGCCGATCTATATTTGCCACAGCCCGTCAGCAGTACGGAGCAAGGACAGCTGAGCTGGACGCGTCTTCGAGAGCATTCCAGAAATCGCTGCAAACCGGCTGGCACCTTCTCCTGTTTCATCCGGTGTTGGTATTTTGGGATAAGTGAGACCAAGATGTTTCCCACAAAACCTTAAATAAATGAAAAATCGCACGAGCTGATTGAGCCTCAGCCTTCTGCCGCTTCTTTGTTTTGCCTCTGCATGTGGGGTAGTGTATCGGCTTTCCACGAAGAGTGATCAGAAGTGGTTTGAGGTCGGGGGAGCGTTCTGTTCCCCCACCCCCTCCAGGGTCCCCCAGTCTCCCTCACACACAGAGCCAGGATCGTCAGAGAGGGGAGCAGGCTGGGTCCTCATGGTAACTGACCGTGCCCACCCCCCCGCATCAACCCAGCGTGTGCTGCTGGGGCTGAGCAAGTTAGCTGTTCTGGAATGTGCTGTGGCTCTGTGCTGACTTCACCAATGAGTGGGAAGGCGGCTGAGCTAGAGAACGAGGCCCTCAGAGGGTCGTGTGACCCCGGCCGGTGCTCCCATGTCACGGGAGGCAGGACCGAGGGGATGGGACAGGGGCTTTGGAGCCGGGACGTCTGGATGGAGCTCCCATTTGCCACTCGCCTGCTGTGTCTGGTCCCCTGAGCCAGTCTCCTGTCTTTGAAATAGAAACGACCCCATTTCCTCGTGGGGGCCGCCTGAGGGTGGGGTGAGCCGGGGCCGGGGAGGGGGTGTGGGGGGGGGCAGGGCAGTACTTACTCGTTCCTCCTCCCCCCCGTCCCCTGCTGTGGCCGTGTTTGTTCCAGAGGACTGAAGGTTGCTTTCTTCTCCTCTGTTCCTTTCAGGGAGGACTTGGACCAGGAGGAGAAAGCCAAGTTTGGGGAGTACTGTAGCAGTGAGAACGGAAAAGGCCGGGAGTGGTTTGCTCGATACGTGAGCGCCCAGGTGAGGGGTGGGGACGGCAGGTGCTGGTGATCTGGGACACTGGGGCCACGTCTGCCTCACCCACTTTGGAGGAAGGAGTCCAGGGAAATGACCCAGCAGGAAAACAAGTAAAACTTACCCAAAGATGTTCTGAAAAGGCCTAGTTAGAATGGCAGGAAGTTGGAAAAGTAGCTCGTGTAGATGCCCCCCGCTAGAAAGAAACGCGAGCAAACCGGTCTTTTAACTGCGTGAAATGACAGACAAGTTAGTTTTGTTGTGTTTTGCTTACAATTTATTTTATTTTAGAGGGAGAGAGCAAGTGAGTGGGGGAGATGGGCAGCGGGACAGAGAAAGAATCTCGGGCAGGCACCACAGTCAGTGCGGAGCCTGACGTGGGGCTCGATCTCACGACCATGAGATCATGACCGCCAAAATCAAGTCAGACGCTCAACCGACTGAGCCACCCAGGTGCCTGGGACAAGTTTTTTAAGGGCAAGCTTGTGGACTGTGTCCATGCATAGTTGTTTTCCATAATCCACAATATTCAGTTTTTACAAAGATCATCAAGGCAGTGACAGCCATGTGAATTCAGAAAAGAATTTTTTTTTTTTTTAAATACCTGCTAGGTCCTTTTTTTTCTGTAAAGTAGCTTAAACTCTTAGCTTTTAAAGTATTTTTTACTTTAATTTTTTTTTTTTTTTAATGTTTATTTTTGAAGGAGAGAGAGACAGAGCGTGAGCAGGGGAGGGGCAGAGAGAGAGAGGGAGACCCAGAATCCGCAGCAGGCTCCGGGCTCCGAGGCGTCAGCGCAGAGCCCGATGCGGGGCTCGAACCCACAAACCATGAGATCATGACCTGAGCCCAAGTCGGAGGCTTCACCGATGGGGCCGCCCAGGCGCCCCGGCTTTTAAGGTGTCTTTATCACAATTTATTGGCTCCAAGAAAAATTAGAAGATGCAGATCAGCAAAAATAGAGAAGCGACCCACAAATCTACAACCCAGAAATGGCGCGTGTTGCCGTTTGGGGGGTTTAGTCCCTCCAAACTGTTCTGTGTTGTGTGGGCGGGTGTGTCGCATCCCTAGATTTAACACTTCCGAGGAGACGCGGGAAGACGTCGGCTTGGGCTTTGCCGAGCGACGGTCGTGTGTCCGGGCCCGCGCTCTGCTCGGGGTCCCGGTTTCCGAAGCGCAGGCGGGGCTGCTACCGCCGGGGGCTCGCGGGCCCCGCTGTGTCTAGCGGTGCCCGGCGCGGTAAGCCCTGTGCCACCTGCGCGCCCCGTGACGCGTCTGCCCTGTTCCCGGACAGCGCTGCAATACCAAGTGCGTCTCGGAGGCGACCTTCTACCGCCTGGTGCAGTCTTTCGCCGTCGTCCTGTTCGAGTAAGTCGTGCTGCTGCTCACAGCCTTTGCCCTAAGAGCCTGTCTCCCCCCGACCCCCGTCCTGCCCCGTCCTAACCCGGGCCTTACAGCACCTGCTCGGAAATCCCGGCATCCACCCAGAGGCAAGGCCGTGCCGGCCTCTCGCGGGAGGGAGTTTGGGTCCTCCCCCGAGGCCCCCCGCAGGAGAGGTTAGGGCACTGCACCTGGGCCTGAGCAGATCCCTCCGCCAGGGCCCTCGGGACGGGCTGGGATAACACGCACTTGACCCTGCCCTCCTGCGCAGGGCGCTGGCGTTTTGTTGATTTCCTGCCGTGAAGCGCTTCGAACTAGATAGACAACCGCCCGCCTAATGATCGGATGGGACCCGATGAGTGCAGCCTGCCCTGCGTGCTAATTAGGCCCCGCTGGAGCCTTTTATCACAGACAGCACAGTAGTCCCCGTAGGGGGTGTGCGTGGGGGAGGCAGGCCACGTGAGTGAGTCACGGCTCTCTCCCCCTCAGGCCGCGGGGCTCTAGGGCTGCCAGACCCACGTCATCCATCCTGGACCTGTGTCAGAGCAGGCGACAGCCCGCCCCCCCTTCCCCCCAGCATGAAATGGAGGGGATGTGGCTCTGCCTTGGAGACGTGGGACAGCAGCTTTACCGATGCGGGGGAGGGGAGGCAAGGCACCGTGGGTGGGAAAGGCCAGGGTGGGGGGAAGCCCCGATCTGACAGTCATTTGTGCCCCCCCGCTTACCCTCCTTCCGTCATCATGGCCTCAAAGCAGCCCCGTGGCTTGTCCCCATGTCCCCATTGTCCTTCCAGGCTTGAAAACTCCCTCCTCCCCGCAGAAAGGTAGCTGCTGTTGTGACCCTTAGCCCCCCTGTGTCTGGAGGTCCCCTCACCTCTCTCTGTTCCCCCACGAACGTGGGGCACGGACTGGAGGGGAAAGACCTTAAAAAGGAGGATCCCCATGTTTCCGGCGCTCGCTCAGAATGTCCCAAGTTGAAGACAGGCTCCCGTGGGGGGCTTCTGGGTCTCGGAGCTGTGGGGGGGAGGTGCAGTTTCCAAGCAGGCCCAGCTGTCTTGTGCACAACAGGCTCCCTGGCACTGAGACCACTCAGCTTCCAGTCACATTGATAGGAATTCTCACGAATCCATATTTTACAGAGACTGCACCTGTTCCGCTTGGCAACAGAAGTATTTCATTCTCCACTTCCTTTGAATTTTCCCTTAAATAAAATTGGGGTGCGGGGGGAGGAAATTCCCTTCAAATTCCAACCGGACCGAAACACAGAATCTTCCCCCATTGCTTTGTGAGTGTATATATTTTTGTGTGTGTTTGAGAGAAAAGAAAGAAACCTTGAAATATGTTTTAAATATTTACTAATTTTTAAAGTTTATGAGTTTTTTAAAAAATTTCTAGCTTATGAGTGCCTTTCGTTTTTACTTTTATTTATAGTCTTTTATGATTTTATTGGCAGTTTAGTTAAGTTTTGTATTCTTTTTATATTGAAAGCTAACTGGCCCTGACCCTACTGTCTAGATAAAGTCCATCGACTTTTTTTTGTTTTTGTTTTTTTTTTAAATAATACTCATCCAAGGTTAGGAACTAAACGGGAAAGAAAAGTGCAGAAGCACAGGATAGGGAGGCACAGCGCCTAAAATGGAGAGGGGATCCCCTTTATACAGCCCTGCCCTGGCTCCTGCGGTCTTCCCCCTGACAATGACTCCTGTGGATGGTGTGCACCCCAGAGAATCTGTGTCTTTCCAGGAAAGGCACTGCACCCACATGCACTTCTGCATTTGTGACGGCTCTGTGATGTTCCGATATCTGAACGTTCCAGCGTTTCTCCGACTCATGCCCCGTGGGTGGTAGATTGTTCCTCTCCCTCATCTGCCCTGGCTCACGTGCTGGTAGACGTCACCATCACATCTGCAGCTGTCGCAGTGCACATTCCTAGCGGCAGACGGGGCCCCTGTTTGAAGATTTCCCCCCCCCCCCCCCCCCCCGCTTTTCGCTTGCTGAGTTGACCGGACCTCTGTGTAGCTCATACATCTTAACATAGTAAGAACAATACAATAATGATAATCCTTTACATCTGGAGAACACTTTTGAGTATAGAAAGGTTCTTGTGTATACTAATTAGATTTTTCAGCAAGTGACGTAGGGCAGGGAGGTATTCATATTCCCAGTGGTTCTCAAAGTGCTGTCCCGGGGCCCAGGGGCATCAGAACATCAGCTTCACAAGGCAGTGTGTTAGAAATGCAAGTTCTTAGGCCAACTGCCCCAGACCCACACAACCAGACTCTGGGGGTGGGCCCAAGAGTCCACATCTTAACTGCCCTCGCGGTGATTCCGACGTAACTCAGAAACTTCAGTTTCTGTAACTTCAGTTCTGATGTAACTGAAAACCACTGACAGCATGGACCCTCTAACTCACTGCTGATTCCTGAGAACTAGGGGCTGGAGGGCCGCGTGGCCTGGGGCCAGTGGTTTTGGCCTGAGACCCGAGGCCCGACTTCCAGTCCTGGCGCTGCTCCTGTGTGTAGGATTAAGCGTCCTGAGCCTTTCCTGTTCTGCCTCGAAGGGAGGGAGGCCAGGCTGAGGGAGAGGCACAACAATTTTTTACTCAGTCAGCCTCGTTTCCCGTATCAGGTGCCACCAGATGGACGACTTCGGGCCTGCCAAGAACCTCATGACCATGTGCTTCACCTACTACCACATCGGTAAGGCCCAGGGACGCGGCGGCCGTGGGGACAGACGTGGAAACCCCAGACTTGTCAACCTGTAATGTGACAGCAAGTGAGGGTTTCCTCCCGATTAAAGGCAAAGGCGTGAGGCTTCCAGAAAACAATAGCACCTGATGAGTGAGATTCCTAAAACGGGAGAAGACGCGGTCTGTGTCGTGGGTCATGAGGTTGACTATCCATGGTAGGGAGGAGACCACCCAGCAGCTAGGAGGAGAGAGAACAGGTTCGTTTGGCGGGACGTTTCACGGTAGACTCGGGAATAGCGGGATGTGAGGACATCAGTTTCATGTTTTAGCAAAATGTGAGGTGGATGGCTGGCTGTTGAAGAGAGATGGGGGGAGCGGGCCAGGGTCTTAGGGAGGAAAGCGTCCCTGGGTGTGGGCTGGAGAGGCCCTCACGAAGAGTGTGGGTTCTTCTTCATCCCGAGATCTGACAGCTCTTCTGGCTCATTGCGCTGGAACTTTCTGGTAATTGGAGCTCGAGGCTCCCTGCGTGAAGTTCCTTGGGCATGACAGAGGGACTCGTTCAGGCCGCCGTAGGCAGAAGGCCACTTGGGGCCTGTGTGTGGACTAGAGCCGGGTCAGGGCAGCGCTAAGCCTGGCCTCCCTTCCCACCCCCCCCCCCCCCAGGACACACGGGTCTGCTCTCGTGCTGTAACCCCACGTCCTCTGCAGCGTGGCTTCGCCCTCTCTCCGCTCCCAGCTGCCCGTCCTCGCCATGCCTCGCTTCTGCTGGCGATAGCTGGTCAGGCGGCCTCAGCTCGAGGCCAGGCCAGCACTGGGCGGGCCCTCCATCCATGGGATCCCCTGGTCCAAACCGTGGCTCCTCCTTCTCAAAGAACAGCAGACGCGGCTCGTCTGAGTCACATCTGCGCACAGAGCAGCTTACGTTAGTAGGGGACACTCGGCACCTTAGCCCGAGGGGGCACTTTGCCCCAAAGTGGGTATCTTTGACTGAGGTAGGGTCTTGATCTATAGGCGTGCCTTGACCTGAAGGGGGCAGCTTGACTCAGAGGAGACCCTTTGGCCTGTAGGGGGCGCCTTGACCTCGACTAGACCCTTTGCCTGTAGGGGATGCCTTGACCTGCAGGAGACCTATTGACCTGTAGGGGGCGCCTTGACCTCGGGTAGACCCTCTGCCTGTAGGGGGCGCCTTGTCCTGCAGGAGACCCTTTGCTGCAGGGGGCCTTGGCCTATTTACCGTCGTCTCCCGGGAAGCCACGCTCCTGGTTCAGGCCCTCCAGCTTCTTCGGGGCTGGCTCCTCACCTGTTTCTTTTAGCCCCTGTGCGCCTGGCTGCCCTCTCGTACACAGTAGGCGTCACCCTCCACCTTCCCGGGCATCTGGGGGCCTTTGCGTGTCGCGGCCGCCACCACAGAACGGCTGCTGCCACGCAGTGTGGTTCCATTCCTGCCCCCTCCCGCCTCTCCCCGCTCCAGGCAAGCCGCAGCTGCTGCCCCCCGAGTCCAAGGAGAAACCCGCGGGGAGCATCGACTCCTACCTCAAGTCCGCCAACAGCTGGCTGGCAGAGAAGAAGGACATCGCCGAGCGGCTGCTGAAGAACACGTCGGCCAAGACGGAGAACGTCAAGGGCTTCTTCGGGGGGCTGGAGACCAAGCTGAAGGGACCCCTGGTCAGGAAACAAGAGTAGGTGTCGCCGGGTGTGCGTCCCTCTGGGACCCACGGCAGAGGCCGCGTTCGGCCCGCCAGTGGCGGTGGCTGGGAGGCCCTGGCCTGGCAGGGGGGGAGTCTGGTGACCTTGGGGGCCTGCCAGCCGCTCCCAGGAAGCGTGGCGGCCGGCCCCGTTTGAGTCCTCACCCCGAGTTTTCTGTGCTTTGCAAATGCCATTGGGTTGGCTGCTGGGCAGGGGTGTCCCCTGGGGGACTGATGGGGAGCGTGTGGAAACTGCCTGCGGGCAGGAGCGGGATCACAAGCCCTCTGGTGAGAGTCAGTGGGCGGTGGAGAGACCACTGTCCCCCGGGACAGCTGTTCTCCCACAGGAGCTTGGGAGCCTTCTGGGTCGGGGCACTTGAGAACGGGGTGTCGAAGTGAAGACCTCCCAGGAAAGGGGGCACGTCAGCAAGAGAGTGCCCGGGTTCCCGGTGCCCGTCCACCCCCTGCAGTCCCCACTGTCACCTCCGACGGCGGGTTTCCACCATGACTTGGCTCCGTTCCTCGTCTGGTGCAGGCAGCTTTGGATTCAGAGAAAATGGGGCAAGGTAGCCTAAATGCCACATCTCAATTCTGGAAGATTGGCAATTGGTAAATGTAGCGTTGCTTTAATGACACTTTTTCAGAGACAGTCGCAGTAAATGTACCCATCGCTTGCAAGACATAATCCGGGCTCAGCAGCCCGGATAGAGCTGAGAAAATGTGCAGGGGGTCACTTTGTCACCGCTGTGGTGTCTCTCCCCCAGGGAGGAGGAGAGCAAGCCCAAGGAGAAGCCGCAGAAGACCGGTGAGTGCTCCCGGCGGGGGCCCGGGTGTGGCCACCACAGCGCCCCTGGTCCTGTGACCCGGCCACTGGGCATTAGCAGCCCCACCGAGTGGCCCCTGAATATCTGGGCCCCTTCCCCCCACCACCCCGGCAGCATATGATGCCGTGCGTGACCCCTGACTTCTCTCCACCCGGTCGGTCATTTTGTGTTGGACTTCCGGGGAAAACTTCTCTGGGGAGAGGACTCAGGAACCAAACTCCTTGTCCGGGAGGGTCCCCGAGGGGCTCGCCAAGGCGTGGCTGCAGCCAGAGCCACGGTCGGTGTTTCTCACCCCGGCCCCCCGCCCCGCAGTGACCGTGTGCAGCCCGGAGGAAGAGAGGAAGGGGGAAAAGATCTACCTGTACACGCACCTGAAGCAGCAGCCCATCTGGTAAGGCCGCAGCCCCGGCACCATTGTCTCCCCCAGCGACCGCGGTCACTGCCCGCCAGGGGGGCCACAATCAAAAAGGCGAGCGGCGGCAGGTGTCCGTGAGGCCACGGGGAGATCAGAACCCTCCTCCGGCGCCGGTGGGAATGTAAACCGGGCCGCCCGCCGTGTAGAACGGCCTGGCAGTTCCCCGAAGTGTTACGCGTCGAGTTACCCTGTGAGCGACGGTGTGCTCAGAACAAGCCAAGACGGGTCCTCAAGGCAAACCTTACGCACATGGGCGCGTGATGGCCGAAGGGTGGAGGGCGCCCAAATGTCCACGCGTGGACACGCGAAACGCGACACGCGGTATTCAGCCACGTAAAGAGTCACTGACAGGTGACAGCGTGGGGGAACCTGGAAAATAGTTAGCCCGGTGAAAAAGCCAGATGGAAGAGACCAGCTGGTGTTCGATGCCGTTCATAGGAGACGGTTCAGGTGAGGCACGTCCCCGGAGGCAGTGTAGGTGAGTAGGGGGAGGGGAGAGACTGCTAATGGGTACGGGGGTGCCGGACGGGGGATGAGGAGTGTTCTGGAAGTAGATAGTGGTCATGGTGGCACAACTCCAAATATACTAGAAACTGTGAAACTGTCTGCTTTAAAAGACTGAGTTCACGGTATGTGAATTCTATCCCAGTAAAGCTATTTCCTCCGTACGTACAGAGACGAAAGTCGTCATTACAACGAGAGACCGGTGGTCAGGGGAAACCTTGCCCTCTGTCTTGCTCTGTTCGACCTCTCGTGCTGCTGTAGTCCCTCCAGAGCCTCCCCATCCCTGGGTTGTGTCCACTCACAAGCGGGCAGAGAGGCAGCACCTAGAGCCCACAGGGCGTCCCACGCGCCCCTCCCTCGAAGACAGCCTTGTGGCCCCGGGAGAACTTGGCGCAGGAGCGTGGCCAGGTTCCGCGGAAGCAGGGAGAAGCCACCGGCCACGTCACACCTGTCCGGGGCTCTGTCGCGGGCCTTCTGGGCTGCGACTCGGCTGCTGCCTTATCACCTGCAGCGGGCTTGGCACCCCGTTCTAGAAGGGGCCAAGCGACAAAAATTTCAGGCTTTGCGGGCAAGTACTCAACTCCGCTGTTGGCGTGCAAAAGCCGCCACGGACAATGTGCCCGGGCACGGCTGTGTTCCGGTAGAACCTGTTTGACACCAACAGGGGCAGTGGCCGGATTTGGCCCACACGCCCTCCGCGTAGTTCTTTAAGGAGAACGTTTCTGACTCGTGTGTCCCTGGGAACGTGTCTGTTCTCTACACGTGGCCTGTCGGTGCCGGGTTCCCATTTATGTTACTAGACCCTGACCTAAGGCAGCAGGTGCCACCAAATGCCCCGCTTCCACTGGGAGGCCCAGCGCGGGTGGACAAGCGGAAGACGGCCTTCGTCCGTGCCCCGCGGGCGGTAGCTTCGGCTCTGGCCTGACGGATGCAGGGTTCACCCGCCCGGCCGCCGTCCCGCCCACACACCGCCCGCGTTGCGCCTTTGTCCTGGGAGAGGGGTGCAGGTGCTGTCGTGACCCTTGGCCGGAAGCCAGGAGCGCCACCTCGGTTTGGGACAAAGGCGGATGCTCGTTGTTTTCCTTCTCTGCTCCGCGTCTGAGACTCATCAGAAACTCCTACAGATGTGGGACACTGCGTCCTTACCCCTCCCGTGTGCTGAGACCCGCCTCCCGGCCCTCCCCGGAGAGGACTTACGCACACCTCTGTCTCGCAGGCACACGCTGAGGTTCTGGAACGCGGCTTTCTTTGACGCTGTGCACTGTGAGAGGAGAAAACGGTCTCCCACCACCAGGTAGGGCAACGCCTGGGCTCGCTTCGCCTTGGGGGAGAAGACCAGGGAGTGGCTTTATTTTCCGGTTCCTGAAGAGGAAAGCAGGATGGCTGGGTCCGCGGCGTCTGTCTCCCATTCAGCTCCTTCTGACCCCGGTGCCCTGCGAGCTGCCCGCAGGGTCCTGGGCACGCACAGCTTCGTGGGTGGGGGTCCACAGCTTGCATGAGCGCTTTCTGCCCTGGGCTCTGGCATGACTTGCCCTGACCCTCCTAAAAACCGCCTCCTCCCCCAGAATGAAACCATCGGGACCCCCCCAGGCTCCACTCTGCCTGTCGCTGTAAGAAATCAGAATCCTGAGCACGAACCGCGGCCACGGGACTGTGGGGCGCAGGGCCGGCCGCCCCCGCCGCGGACTCTGCTCAGAGAGCTGATGTCTGGAGACACGGCTGCTACATTCAGCTTTGCACCTCTGGTCTGCAGCCTGAACAGACCTCCCCAGCATCCCCGAGGGTGGTCTTGCCACGTCAGGAGACCCCTTTTGTAAACCATTCCACGGAGGCACCGAGGCTGGAGGTCACTGCCTCTCTGGCCACAGCGAGCCAACATTGCCCACTGTGTATGGCGGCTGGGCAGGAAAGTGCGGCAGAGCCCTCCCGGTCCCGCGTCCCCGTATTGGCCCCCTCCCCAGTCATGGGACCCTGAAGCCCCTGAACCTCTCTAACCGGGGGGAGACCTCCCCCCACCCCCAGTCACTCTCCCTGGCAGGAGGGAGCACGTGCGTGCCGTTTAAGACCGGTCCGCTAGCACTGGGGGGATCCCAAGTGCAGCCTCTCTTTTTGGGGGGCAGCTCACCTTGACGGGGCGGGGTGGCCTGCGGCGTGCTGCGGCTGCCTTTCCCGAGGGAGGCGGAGGGAGCACGCCGAGCGGGGAGATGCTGGAACCATCCGGGAGATTCTAGAGAGAGAATTCCACGCTCTGCCAGGAAGCCAGGCTGCAGGAAATGCTTAGATGCTTGTAGGCGGACGGGGTCTCCTCTTGCCGCTTGTGTAGCTGTCGGGCCCCCAGCGGACGAACAGTCTCGAGTACCCCGTCTCTCTGCGTCTCTCTGTTTCTGCCTGTAATAATGCTCCCCTTTCGCTGTTCTCTTTTTTCCATCCACATATCTTGCATGACTTTGACATGTTCCTCTGTTTACCTGTTTCTGCTGCCGCTCCAGAGGGGATGCTGGAGAGGAGGAGAAGAAGAGGTGTGTGTCCACGTGACTTTGTTCATGTTACAGGGCCGGGGTCCCCGCCAGGGCCGCCTCAGGGCGGGAGCTGCCCGCTAGCTGCCGCGGGGGGCGGAGCCCAGACTCGGGGGCACGCCCGGCCCTGGGACAGGCCGGCGACGGGTGGGAGGTCGCAGAGGACAGAGCACCAGGAAGAGGAAACAGATAGGGCACTCGAGACCCCAGAAGGCCCGGGGTCGGTTCAGACAGTGAGCCGCGAAGTCCGATTCTGTGCGACTCCAGCCTTGCCCTGGCCACTCCGGCCCTTCCTAAGCCGCCCTCGAGCCCCCCGCCTTGACTTCACGCCGGGGAACCCGGTCCCGGCTCGAAGCCATGGACGGGTGCGGAGCGCCTGCCTCTCCGTGGCCAGGCGCCGAGGTGTGCAGGGGCCACAGGGAGGGAGGACAGCCGCCCCCTCCTTCCCGGCCACCGTGCTGCATGGAGTCTGTGTGTGTGTGTGTGTGAGGGGGGGGGTCCCTGAAGAGAAGGGCCTAGAACGGGGCTGCTTCCTTCGAGCCACGGTGGGGTCTGACTTTAATCGTTTGACCTTCGTATTTGTCAGAGATGTTTTGTAATATATTTTCAGAGTGAAAGGCCTGCCTCTTCAAAATACGGTTTCTGATACAATGATTGTTTCTTTGCTGGAAACTTCCCAAAGTGTGCTTCCTTTAATCGGTGATGTATTTTTAGTGCTTATTGTTTTATGAGAAATCTTGTTTCTTGGGCAGCCTTATGATGGCTACAAAAGAGGCAACTGGGCTTGGGATACCCCCGTTAGGACAAAGCCGCCCCATTCCCACAGTCTCTGTGGGCGGGGGCGCGACTAGCCACGGCCTCCCGAGGGCAAGGCTTCTTAGCACTGCGCCTGAGGCCCAGCAGGGCTGGAACATCCCGGCCACCTCCAGACTGGTCGGCCTGGAGCCCACAAGGGGATGCCGGCCTCCGGGCCCCCTGGGCCCTCTCACCCAGAGCAGACGTGGTCGGACCCCACGCATCTAGGACCTGTCCCCCGCCCCCACCGCACACACGCGCCCCGGGCCTCGCCCGGACGAAGGGCGAGTCGAAGGGCGAGTGTTCCTTCGAGATCGGGGTGGGAGGCCAGCATTCCACCTGCTTTCTGGTAAACTCGGCTGATGATACTCCGAGGCGGAAAAGCCTCCTTTTCCAAAGGTGTCTGTTGCTCACCTCCAAATTCCCACTGTGGCAGTTTAGACACACGCTCTGCCCTCCGTGTGCTGTGAGACCTCGACCAGCACTGGGTGTTGAACTCCGTTGTAAAGAATTGGTTCGACTGCGGGCGTCACCTGATGAGTGGCTTGCTAATGACCTCCCACCTCTTTTTTCAGAGGTCAGATTACATGTCCCACTTCTAGCCCTAGCCATGGCAAAAAGAATCACCTTTGCATCCAGGTCAGGAGGGTCAGAGCCCCTGAGTCATTCCTACATGGTGTGGGGTTGTGCACTGCACAGCCTGTGCAACTGTACACGGCAGGCCCGATGGTGGAATGGGGATTTGTGGGCCTGGACAACCCTAAGGGTAACCACTGGAGGGAAAGGGTGGGAAGGAGAACAGGATGGGATGAGCATCATGCCTGGAAGCATATTCTGGGTTTCTTCATGGGCGTCCTGTCATCGGCACGAGGAGACGGGGAGTGACCCCGCCCCTCACGGCTCTCGTGCCCCTCATGTCCTGTGGTCTCCCACTGAGCCGCAGCGGCAGGAGTGGCCCTGGGCCCGGTGGGTGGGCAGCAGCGAAGATTCGATGTTCTTGGTTCTTTTGCTCTTCCTTTGGCTTCTCCATTGCCCCCACCCCTCACTCCCTCACTCCGCCTCTTCTCTCCCTTGGCTTCTTTCTCTCTCCTAACCTTGGTCGAGTCAGACTCATCACCCAGAGCTTAAGTTTTAAGGGGAAATGGGCTGAAACGCGCTTCTCCTCCACAGACGCATCTGCCCCTGCCGGCAGCCCGAGGGGCCGGGCACGGAGCGGTCCGTGCCGGGGCTGGACGGACCCCGGTCCCCTGGAGACAGGGGCGCCCCGCCAGGGGAGGGGGAGACGGCACACTGCAGAGAGCTGCTGGAGACGGCTCTCAGTCGCGACACAGGATTAATGCCGCCCAGAGAACCCCCTCCCCGCCCCAGACGCTGTGCGGGCTGGTGTCTGTGCCCCCACACGGGACGGGCGGTTCTGTCCTCAGGCCTCCACGTGCACAGCCACACGCACACCGCGTTACTCTCTCACTTGGTGCCGGAGGCCTAGCGCCTCTTCATGGTGGTCGTGGGGGACGGTGTGCGGGGGCCCCCAACAGACCGGGCTCTTATCTGTGTGCTCTGGGGAGGGGCATGGAGCCTAAACCTTGGCCACGCGGAAGCCAGGGCGGGGAAAGGCAGCAGAGCCAAGATCCCGCCTAACAGGGCAGCGTGGCCTTCGACGCATCCAGCCTCCCCTGCTCCCCGGGCCTCCTGGCCACGAGAGGCTGTGCGGACCCCACCGAAGAGCCAGGGAGGCCTGGAGACGTGGTGCCAGCCTGCGAGCCTCCCCGGTGGGTTCTGTACGCCCGCTCCCCCGGGGCGCCAGTAGGGCCCTGTCCCCTCTGCCCATCTCTCTGCCTGTCGGATGGGCCCGGGACCTCCCATCCTTGAACCACGGAGAGGGGTACGGAGGGTGGTGTTCTCGTCTCCTAGAGAACGTTCTGGGCGAGCACGAAGCGCACGTCACCTCTGGGTCAGTAGGAAGCGTGTGAGCTTTGGGGTCTCCTCGTCCCGGGAAGGACGAGGCGATTAAGTGTGTGTTTGGGCTCCCCAGGCAGCGTGTGAGAACCCGGGCAGGCGTTGCGTGAACGCAGAGCAAGCGGCTCTTTGGGGACGGGGCTCCCTGTCCGCGTCAGGGAGGCCGCGCTCGGGCACCGGCAGCACCTGTAGACCAGGGCAGGGGGCGAGCGGCTGGGGATGCGACGGGGTCCTGAGACCCTCTCCTGTCACCTGTGCTTTCAGGGAGAAGTGGTGCCACATGACCCAGGAGGAGAGAAACGACAGCCTGCGCTTCAACGAGAACATCACCTTCGGGCAGCTGGGGTGAGGGCCCGGGACGGCCACCCCACCCGGGACCACGGGGGGACCCTGACTTGAGTGGGGGCGGGCGGGGCCGAGCTGGGCTTCTCTCCTGCGGGAAGACCCGTCCTCGTGGTGCCCAGCTGCGGTGACAAGGGGCCCCCAGAGGAGACGCTTGGCAGAGGGGGTGCCGTCCCCGACGGCGTCACGCCTCCGTGACACCACGTCGTCGTAGCTGCGTGTCCTCAAATGGCTCGAAAGCACACGACGAGTGACATCGAGGCTGGATTCCGGTTCCTAGTGAACGCGCGTCCTAACCCCAGTCTCGCGGTGAGGGTGTCGGCTGCCCGGGGACACCACCGCTGAGTCCCGCTTCTAGCACCTTCAGGGGGGCTGCGTGTCGGGCCCCGGCTCCCCCTCCTCCCCGGGGAACAGGAAGGGTGCTAGCTCACGGGTGTTTCCCCCCAGCACGTTCACTCACAACATGCTGGCGTTCGGACTGAACCAGAAGCTGTGCAGCGACTTCCTGAAGAAGCAGGCGGTGATCGGCAATCTGGACGAGGGTGAGCGGGGGCCGGAGGCGGGCGGGGGCGTCAGGTTTTAGGAACAAACGCTCAGCCTGCTGGGAGTTTCCCACCCCGCTCAAAGCATTGCCGGTGTTGCAATTAGAAATGTGCTACACTGTCTGGCAGGTTCACCGGTCCTGTTCTCCTGTCTGTGCAGACGCGTGGGACACTTGTCATTGCATAAGCAGGACTGGCCAGGGTGGGGGGTGGTGGGCTGGGGTCGGGGGAGGAGAGGCTTACCAGCTCAGTGTTTACAAACCGCCAAAGACCAAGATGTAACCTGGCGCTCGGACTCTGAACTTGACCGTGGCCAAGCTCCGACCCTGAGTTGCCTCCCCTAAGCGGCCACCGTATGCCTGGTTTTGTTTCTTGAGCCACACTGCCATGAGAGGTATGGGGACAGGCGGAGAAGGTGGGGGCGGGCTTAGGGGGTCTCGAGGTTTCTCTAGAAGCTCTGACCTCTGGAACGAAAGAGGCTACGTTACATGTCCGCTCCCCTAATCCACTGGTGCAGACAGCCTCTGTGGGTCATCCCACCTGCTACCAAAACTTTCCCTTGTGGCCTAAAAAGCCTTCCACTTAAGTACTTACACGAATTTGGATTCACACAGTATTCTTTAAAACAAAAACAAAAGCCCTCCATCCTGCACCAAATTAAAGGGGCCACAGAGGAGTGGCCTGAGGAGGCAGGAGAATGCCCAGTGCTTCCCTGGAACGTCCCGGAATGTTGTCATCAGCCCCACGGTGCTGGGCAAGCACACTGGCCCCTGCCCGCCAGGCAGCGCTGTGCGGTGGGTAGGACTCGGGCCTGGGTGCCCCGGTGCCGTTCGTCCAGCAGCACGGTGCCTTCCTCGGCCTCATGTCATTTCCACGAGAAGAGGCACCCGCTTTCCGAGAAGCCCCCTTCCAGGAGCCAGACGTGCAGCGTGCTGGCCGCCGAGGGCTCGGTGGCCCTGCCCGTCTTCAGAAGCCAGGGTTCGCCGTTCCTGGCGAGATCCTGCTTGGTCGATGAGAGGGGCAGGACCTCCCTGCCCGTGTCGACGTCTTTCTTCCGAGAATTAACATTGTTTTCTTTTGCAGAGCAGTACAAGCTGCTGAGCGACCACATCGAGCAGATGACCGCTGAGTAGGCCACGGGAGGTCGCCCGAGGCACCCCCCCAGGAGGACTGAGGGTACCCGCCACTCTCCTAGGCCAGCGACTGGCTGTCACCCCACCCGATGACCCTGCATGACATCAGCAGCACCCAGAGCCACTCCACGCTGCTCTAGAACTAGCAGTTAGAAGAATCTGGTTGCCCGACCTCCCCACCCACCCTCTGCCTTGAATGCTCCCCCCATCCACATGCCAAAGCGTCCCTGGGGTTACATGGCTAAAACCAAGGTGACTGTCCGTACTCCTGAGTGTCAGGCCTGTGACATAGGACCAAGCGGACGAGCAGGAGAGAGAGAGGGTGGGGTGCACATGCGGATGCAGAGAAGGACATCACGAGCTGGCCAGTGACCCCGGGCAGTCACTGGCGACCATCTGGGAGCCTTTTCTTCAGCAGTGGAACGGAGTAGGGCGTGCTCCCACAGTAGGGGGGGAGGCCGAGGGGGCCGTGGGTGTCTCAGGGCGGGCCAGGTGGGTCTGGGGCTCCCGCCGCCTCTCTGTCGGGTCCCCACCGTGTGACGGGAACTGGAGTCACAGGAAGCTAGCTCCAGGAGGAAAGACACCCTTCCTGTTTTAGGGAGGGAGGGAGAGCGGTGCAAGGACCTTCTTCCCTGGCTGTGGGCACCCTGGGGACCTCGCAGGCTCTGCGCGGCTGTGTTAGAGCCACATCAGCACGGACGTGTCTGCAGCGTGCCTGCTCGGCCGACGGCTTCCTTCTGAAGCAGAGAAGGTTCTGCCGCTCGCTCCCTGGGGGAAGCATGGGCTGTGTGTCCCGTGAAGAGACCCAGAAAAGAGAGGTTTCTCTGGCGGCTGCGAGACCACCACGCTCTCCGAAAGCAGACAAAGATGACGGAGAAATCTGTGCCAGTGTTACCGACAGCCGGGCAGAGGCGGCTTCTGGTGGCAGGTGTGAGGCTCCTTAGCTCGCACGCCGTGTGACCTCTTTCCTGCAGACTCTGCAGCCACCCCCTCGTCTCCCATCTGGTGTCTGGGAACCACGGCTCTTCTCCTCGGGTTTGTGCCAGGCACAGCAGGGGAGTGACTGACCCCTGCGAGGGGTGACCCGCGAGCGCTGACCCCTGATGGCAGGACTGACCCCTGATGGCAGGCGTCCCGTGAGGACTGACCCCTGATGGCAGGCGTCTGGCCTGCGGCTCCCCCGGCGTGAAAGTGGCCATCAGTCTGGATCCCTCTGCCTCCGCCCGCCCCTCTTGGGCACTGACCTTGAAGTGGGCCTGGCGGGCTCTCTCCTTTCCCCACGTCCTCCCCTCCCGTGTCCCCCCTCTACCTCCTCAACTCTCGGCCTTTACCTTACGGTCTCCTCTCAACCGCAGCAAATACATGCCTTGTAGTCACCCACCCGGCCAGTGCCGGAACGCTTTCCCTCGTGGGATGCCTCCTTGGAACGTTCCAGAGACGAGCACGCGTCGTCTGAGCTGTAGCACGCGCATCTTGGGGATGACGGGAGAGGAGATGTGAGGCTTGGTATGATCTGAGCAACGTTGCCAGCCAAAGACCGGGTCCCGAAACTCAGTTCGTTTTTATGATGGCTTCGTGTGTGTGTGTGTGTGTGTGTGTGTGTGTGTGTGTGTGTGTGACAGCAGCCTGTCTGGCAGTGTCACCAAACAAAGCACAGCCCTGTTGCTGCGACAGGTCACACAGACTGGAGGTCCCCCCACCCCCCAGCCAGTGTTGGGCCCCAGGGCTGGTGCATGCCTCCACGGAATGCATTTCGAGAATTAAGGTCAAATGAATGGGTGTGTGGGCCCCTCCAGCGCCTGCTTCAGATGATGGGTCCCCGGCTGAGCCGCTCCACCACGCCCCCTGGACGTGCTGTGCTCCCCTGCCCATCTGCAGAATCAGGGCCACACAGAGGGGTCTGTCCGAGGCCCCCTGCAAGGCTCTCCCTTTAGCTGCCGTGTCGTTGGCTTTATCAGTCATCCCTTAGTCGTGGAAACGCGTTGCTTTATTCTAAGGTGCACAGAAGACTTATCCTTGTATATATAAGATTTTTGTATAGAAGTTTGGTCTGATTTCCGGAGGCAGAAAGTGGGTTCTGAGACTTCCCAGCGTGCTGGGGGGCGCGACGCGGAATATTCCCCCTGGGGTAGGGCCCGCAGGACCACGCTGCCTCTGGAAGGAAATGCAGCTTTGACTGCTTTGGGCTTTTCCAAGCACTTTAGCTTCAGAAATGATCTTGAGGTCCCCCCCCCCGCCCCCATAGGCCTCTTGAAATAGCCCTGAAGGTGAAAGCAAGGGTTGCTTGGGTCCGCCCACCAACCCTCCACTCCTTGTCCCTACGGGTCTGACCCCGGCATTGCTCAGACCCTGCCAGAGACCTGGGTCCTCCTCAGAGTGCATGATGCCGACTCCTGGTGGTGGCATTGCGCCCTCCGGTGCCTCTGGCCATCGTCACCTAGAAAGCAGGCCGGCAGGCCGCCCGCCCCACCGTGGTTTTCCTCTATCCCTGTAACGCGGTCTCTTCCCTCCGGGGCCCGGCCAGAGCAGACAGACAGGGGACACTGTCAGAGGTCCCAGCGTGTGAAGAGGGCGTGCACACACACGGACGCTTTGCTCTAAAAGCCCTAACAGCTCTTCTTGTAAACTCAGGAACCATAGACTCCCTGCAGAAAGCATCAGATTATACCCAAGAAGAGAGTTTCCCGTCCCGGCAGGTACCGTGTCCAAAGCCAGGAGCTCTGGAGGCTCAGTGGCGTTTCAGATTTTCATTTTCGCTGGCTGTCCTCAGGGGTGGGTGGGGAGGGGGGTGTGTGAGTCACAGTGAGCCAGGATGGCTCGTCCTCTCAAATAGGAAGGTCCCTGCTTGGAAAACAGGACGTTGTTGAGACGCAGCTTCGTATGTGTTTAGCCTTTAATTTTAGCAATATTGATAGACGTGTAAGAGGGGCCCCGTTACCGTTCAGATCGCGCCTGCTATGTGTGTGCATGTGTGTTTAACCAAAGGTAGGAGTATCAGACCCTGATAGTCTAAGTTATTTGTACAGTGAAATGGAGTCAGCTATGATTTTCTCATTGCCAAAAAAGGGGGGGGGGGTTGCTAAGAAGCTCTTACGTTACCAAAAGGAGAACCGCAAAGGGTCCATTTCCTGAGTTCTCTACCCAAGTCAAAACCTAGGATGTTCAGGTCAGCCGGCTCGCCCAGCTGGGGTTAGGCCAGAGACCCGGGGCGAGAGTCAGAGGACCGCCTCGCCTCTCCCTGCCCTCCATTTTGGGAGTTGAAACCAGCGTGTCCCCTTACTTCTCCAAGGCCAGCTAGACAGTGAGTTCGTTACCGTGGAGAGAAGACCCAGCCTTGAGGTTTGCCCCTCCACGGACTGCGTGCTGTGGGTCGCTTGTCCCGCAATGCGCCTGCCGTCGCAGGCTCTTGATGCGACGAGGACAGCGTTCACACCGTGAATGGGTCTGTAAGCGGCTTCGTCTCACCGCGGTGACCGCAGCCACGAGTCAAGGCCGCCAGCTGGGCGCCTGGCCTTCCTGCACGTCACAGCTTCCTAACTCGTTGGCTTTTATTTAGGGGGGATCCAGGTGGACCCGTGAGGCTAGATCAGCTTTATTACCAAATTACCTAAAACGGCAGACGCCTGGGCAGCCACGGGGGGTGGTGGTGGGGGTGGCACGAGCCCTTTGCCCAGAACAGTGGGGAAGCTTGGGAAGGAGGGTCTGTGGCCCAGAGGGAGGAGGCCGGAGTGGACGGAGCCCAGCCCCAGCCTCAGGAGGGGGTGAAGCCCCCCCCTCCCTGCCCCCCCCCCCCCCCCCCCCGCCAGCTCAGGCTGCTGTCTTCTCTCCCTGTTCCCAGTCATGGCCCAAGCTGCCAGGTGGGGGGTCCCTCCCACCCCCCAGCCTTGTAGTTCTCCTGAACCATTGTTCCCATGTCTCCGCTGCCCCCCCCCCCCCAGACTGCCTCAGGACCCTCGGGGATGAGTTTCACCAAAAGGGGAATTATATTGGCTAGAGGTGCCCCTAATGACCAACGTGTAGTGTTCAGACCTCGGGCAAAGCCACACAGGGCCACGTGTCCCATACATCCTTGTCGCCGTGTGGCTGGGAATAGGGATGTGTTGGTTCACCAAGTAGCAAATAGAGGAGTCGTTTTCAGGGTGTCCACGTTCAGCAAATACACTCGATGCTAAGAACGTCCTCCATGGCTGGCTCCTGCGGGGTATCATCGGTCCCCTTGTTGTCCTCGGGCCCGAGAGTCACACTCCTTGTGGAGGACGGAAGGGCCTCGTGCTCTGTTTCCTGGGTGCTGGCCTGTGTTCCCCGAGTCGACCAGAGCTCGTACGTGGAACCCCACCGAGCTGTGTCCAAGGGGCTCAAGTGTCCCCAGGATTCAAGTACGGCCGTGCTGTCATTGCAGGGCTAGTGGTTACTAATGGAAAGGGATAAGCTCGTCACTTCTGGAAGACAGGATGGTCTGGGTTTGCCCCATCTTCCTGTAACTTCCACGCACAAGCCTGTCACAGGGTGTCCGCACAGGTGGGGTCTCTCAGCCTACAGAATCCAGGGCTTCAACAAGGCAGAGCCAGAGCAGAGCCTGCCGTAACCTGGAACCCTCCGGAACTGCACCTGAAGGGTTGCACTTGAGCCAAAAGGGGCCGCCTATTAAATCCCCCTTGACCCACCGCTCAGTCCTAGAATTGGGGGACTGTCCCTGTTCCCTCCTGGGTCCTGGGCATGTGCTCATGAAAGGAGACAGGAGAAGGCACTGCGGGCGCTGTTCCCACACGTCAGCTCTGACAGGGGTGGGGTCCTGATGTCCTCTGTGCTAGGGACCGCATTGGGCGAGGCCTCCCGCAAGCCTGGGACTGTCACTTCTGCAGACGCCTTGAGAAAGACAAGCCAAACCTTTGATTATTAGGAGATGCTAGAAATTCACACAGTAGACTCACAACCCCTTAAAATACGTAAATGTGTTAGAACACGGTCAGTCTGCTGCCTTTGTTATAAACCGTGGCCTCCGCTGGGGCTTCCGGTGACGGTTTACATGTGTGCATCGTGCTTTCTCCTTTGGCCAGTGGGTCTCCGACCTGAACTTGCCACCGCCACACCCAGACCTTGCCTTTCAGTCGCCCCAAAGTAGAGTTCAGTGCCGCGGGTGTTCTCACTGATAAAGTTAACGCAACTCTGTGTCCCATTGGGTGATGTCCTACAAACAGTATTTTAAAGCTGAGGACGTTTCAAGGGTGAAGGTCTCAGAACAGTGCTAAAATCACAACTGTTTCCTGTGAAGAAAAAAAAATATGTGTCTATATTGCACCTCAGATTGTCAGAAGGTGGAAATGCAAATAAATTATCTTTAAAAAAAAAAAAAAGCCGGTCTGCCTAATTTTTGTTTTCACGTATCCATGAGGACTCCTTACAGAATTGGCGATCTTTTCAGTGGCATGAGTGGCTTTTCGGAAGGAAACATTCTTTTCTGGGGTCAAATAGATGATTTCCTCGTTTACGCTGAGCACGAGCGTCTTGTCCAGATGCAAGTACGTCCCACGGAAGCGCGGGAGGAGGAGCGTCCCTCTGAGGGACAGCCCGCGCCTTGTCCCTCTGAGGGACAGCCCGCGTGGGGGTCTGCTGGAGTGGCCCCCTGGACTGGACCTCAGCCCGTGCCTCCGGGATGCCTAGAACCCCTTCTGGCTGGAATCCTGATCTGGATCTTCTGTGTAGGCTCTGGGTCTGGAGTGCTCGCTTGTCCAGCAAGAAAGCGGGACGCAGGACTAAAAATGCGAGAGAGGCTAATGTCCGGGAGGAGACAAGAGCCCCGAGTGAGGGTCCTTGCTCCGTGTTAATTAGGATCAAAAGGCTTATAAGCGTGATGGGCGTGCATAGAGAGACAATGAAATCGGGAACATTAACTCATGGGCGTGGGGCAAAGGGGGTTTTGAAGATGTGCCAGGTAAGGGGTTTGGGTTGGGTGGAAGGTTGTTCACAGCAGACGTGAGGCAGCACCTCTGTTTATCTAAACTGGCCCAGGGGACAGGAAAGACAGAGCATGCGACCTCAGGGTCAGCAAGGCACCTTTCTTTTGCTAATTAGCTCCACTCTGGGCAACTTTGAGCTGCAGGGATCTATAGCGCTACTTACCTAATTTGGTCCTTCCTTCCTGTGAAAGCAGCTTTCTGCTGTTGTAGTAAGTTGGGGGACGCTTTCGCCCTGAATACCTAATCTTGGTCACCACGTATACCTTTGTTCTATACTGGGGCCTTTGCCCCGCCCTCTCTATACTTAACCTATCTTGTTTACCCAGACTTGGGTGTGAGAGTCCTATGGCTTTCTAATTCTTTATGCCTTGTTAACCCATCAGTGCAGGCTCAGGGAATTCCGAACCTTATTCCCCACACTCTTCCTCTGACCCAAGCTGCCTCCGCACTGTGTTTCACGGACTCGGTGGGGGAGCTGTAGGCGGAGCCCAACTGGTGCCTTTATCGGTCCCTTCCAATGTGGTGTGACAGACGTGTTTTGTGAAATGTTGGGCTTTCTCTTTTTCCCATTATAAGAAGTCAACAGCCATGGCGCCTGGGCGGCTCAGTCGGTTGAGCGTCCACCTTCGGCTCAGGTCACGATCTCATAGTTCATGAGTTTGAGGGAAGGGTCCTCAGCCTGGGGGAAGGGTCCTCAGCCTGAGGGGCTGCCACACCAGGCCCAGGGGGCAGCATGGGGTACGCACACTGGGGTGAGAGCCTGACCTCCGTGTCCCGATTCTCCCACCCAGTCTGGAGAACGCCACCCACTCATAGCCGAACACAGAGGGGTGCGTGCTCCCAACCCCAGGCTGTCACATCTGTCCCTTCCTCTTGCACTGCAGCAGCAGCAGGCCAAGGGTGGGATTCAGAGGCAGGTACGTGGAAGGGGAAGGACCCCGTTAGGGCAGCAGAGACCCAGAAGAGCATGGGGCAGGGGTGGGGTGGCCCGGGGAAAGAGGCCAGGTCCGGTTCAACCTCCCCACCAACCGCTAAATCATTCTTTGAGCCTTGCTTTCTTCATCTATAAAATGGGAAGGAACTTGGGGCGCCTGGGTGGCTCAGTCGGTTAAGCGTCCGACTTCGGCTCAGGTCACGATCTCGCGGTCCGTGAGTTCGAGCCCCGCGTCGGGCTCCGGGCTGATGGCTCGGAGCTTGGAGCCTGCTTCCGATTCTGTGTCTCCCTCTCTCTCTGGCCCTTCTGAAAGGCGTGCAGTGCTAGGTCATTGAGGTTTTGGTTTGTAATTCCCTAACGATACATGGCTTGGAGCTATGTTTGTGTGGCTAGTGATGATGTGTCTTCTCTGCTGAGGTGTCTGTTCAGACCTTTACCTGTTTTTAGTGGGGCTGGTTGTCTTATCGTTGGGTTACGAGGGTTCTTTGTATATTTTGACTACAAACCCTTTGTTGATACGGGCTTTGCCAATATTTTCTCCCAGTCTTGCCTTCCGGGTCCCCGAACAAGGTCTTTCACGGAATGGAAAGCTTCATTTTGAAAAGTACACGTTACTGCTTTTTGTGCGGGGGTGGGTAGTCTTTTGGTGTCTTGCGGGAGGCTCATCACCAAACCCGAGGTCATGTAGATTTTCTTCTGTGTTTATTCTAGAGTTTTTGTAGATTTGCATCTGAAATTCATCTGCGGACAGTTTTGAGTGCGTTTTGGTGTACGTAGTCATGTCTGCGGCTGCATTCATTGCATTCCGTGCAGTTTCCAACGAATTGTTCCTTAACGACCCTTGGCTAAGAGGCGGGATGGGTGGCTCCGTTCAGTGTGACTTTCAACGCGATAAGGGATCCAGCGGGCGCCCTGGCCGCCCTCGACCGGCGGCTGGACGACCCGCACTGCCCCCGAGGGCCGACAGGGGGCGGCCGCCGCACCCCGCGCATGCGTGTTCCTGGGCCCCGCCCCGTCTCCGCGTGCCTGCTGACCCGAGCGAGCTGGGTCGCCCTGACGCCGGCCGGGGAGGCGCGTTTGGGACCGTGCGGGCCGCGCCCACGACCTCGAGCCCCGCTGTGGAGGTGCCCCGGGGCTTCGTGGCTTCGTGTGTCCGGTGGATGCTGGCAGGAGCTGGGGAAGGAGGAGGCGAGGCCGCGAGAGGCGGAGGTGAGCGTGTGGGAGGAGGGGGTGAGGACGCGGGAGGAGGGGGAGTTGAAGACCCAGCGGCGGCGGAGAGGTGAGGCTTGGAAGGACGCAGTGGGCCCGGGGGGCTCAGTAGTGGGCGGCGGGCGTGGGTGTCCGGCGTGGCTCTGGTGAGGGCGGCCGCCAGGGGTGGCGCCGTGCCTGGCGGGTCCCCCCCCGGTGGCCTCCCCCTGCCGCCCGCGCCACCCCGCCCCAGGGGCGGCAGATGTGCGTGTGGTTGGGTGGCGGGAGCCTGCCGCCTCCGGCTCGTTGGTCTTTCCCCGTCTGCTTTGGCCGCGGGGGCAGACGCACGCGGCTGGATTGTGTGTTCTTGGACTTGGATCGGGGCCGCCGTGAGTCTGGCCGCCCTGGGGCAGCGTGGGTGCGGGCAGGAGGGACTCCTGCGCCCCCGAGCACCACGTGTGCGTCCTCGTCGGGTCTGGCAGTTTGCGCGGAGGCCCTCTGGCCCCGCGTGGCTCAACTGAAAGGCCGGGGCTTCCTCTCGGACCCTGTGAGCTCTGGCTGCTGCGCACCCCCCCCCCCCCCCCGGGCCCTGCCGCTCGTCCCCCCCCCCCAAAGTCCCGCTGTCCCCAGGCAGCGGCTCCTCTCTGCCGGGGGTGGACGAGGCTCCCACTCACCGGGTCAGTCCTTCCCTCCCGCCCGGAAGCCGTGCGGCGCCTTCTCCCCCTGTGGGCACCTGCACCAGTTGCCCTGGCGAGCAGCGGGTGAATTCGCTTTCCATCAGGAGGAGAGAGAAAGCAAAAACACACCCAGAGAGGGGGACCCTGGAAATCCAGCGGCACCCGAGAGCCGCCACAAGTCGCTCTGTCCACCCCACCGCCCACCTGTGCCTCTGGGGCCCAGAAAGAGAGCCGCTCTTCCCAAGTGGCCGAAAAATGCAGACCTGCGTTTTCAGAGAGGGTGGCGAGGCAGGCCCGGGCTTTATTTAGTCCAACCCCGGAATCAGGAACCACCCGCCCCTTCGATGCTCCGGGGCCAGAGCGGGAAGGGGCGGGCACGGACGGCGGGCCAGGTCACCAAGCAGGGCCATTTTCCTTCGGAAACTGTCGGTGGGGTCGGGACATGGACGAGGTTAAAGAAGACGGACATCCGTGTGTGTGTGTGTGGTGCACACGTGAGCGTATAAACGTAGGAGATGTATGGCTCTATGACGTGATTACGTGTGACTTACAATACGATCTCCGAGCTGTTGGTTTAGAAATTATTGCATAGAAAGTGTAGAATGTTGTAGTTAGTAGAAAAAGTTTTTAGGTTTATTTTTGGGAGAGACAGAGACAGTGCAGGCGGGGGAGGGGCGGGGAGAGAGAGAGAGAGAGAGAGAGAGAGAGAGAGAGAGAGAGAGAATCCCAAGCAGGCTCCAGGCTGCCAGTGCGGAGCCCCGTGTGGGGCTTGAACCCACAAGGCCGCGAGATCATGCCCCGAACTGAAGCCAAGAATCAGATGCCGAACCGACTAAGCCAGCCAGGTGCCCCTAGGATGTTTTGGTGATTTGGGGAATGAGCGTTCTCCCTGGTAGAATCAGGGTGGGCTTCCCTGAGGAGGTGCCAGGGAGCTGGATTGGGGGTGACAAAAATCAGTGTGCTGAGGGTGCGAATCCTGCAAACGATCCCCTGAAAGTCTCCTGTCCCCCACTTTGTTGATGAGAGAATCACGGGGCTCACTCCCTTCCCCACCTTTGCCACCCTCCACCTCCCTTGTCCTCCGTGATGAGTCCCTGGTTCCCAAGGGTATCCCTGCGCATCGTGTCCACGTGTCAGGGGTGACTCGTGGCCCCGCAGACCCGTAGGTGGAAATGCTGACTCCCGGTGCCTCAGAATGTGGCCTTATTTGGAAATAGCGTTTTTGTAGATATTAGTTCGGATGAGGTCACGCTGGGTAGGTGGATCCCTGTGCCGGTAAGACTGGTGTCTTTACAAAAAGAGGGTGTTTGGACACAGATCCACACACACACACGCAGGGAGAAGGCCACGTGAGGGTGGAGACAAAGGTCAGGGTGCCGTGTATAAGCCAAGGGACCCCAGAGATGGCCAGCGGCCCCCAGAGGCTGGGGGAGAGGCCTGGAGCCCACCCTGCCCACCCCTGGCTCTCGACTTCAGGCCTCTGGAGCCTCGAGAGAGTAAATTCCTGTTGTGTGAGCCCCGAGTGTGTGGCGCTCTGTGACCGCAGCCCTGGAGGCCAATCGGCCGCGCTCTCAACATTAAACCCGCCCTCGGGTGTAGACACCCGAGTCCCCGGGGTCACAAGGTGGGAAAGGAGACCCAGCACGATTCAGGTTAAGGGGCACCCCCCGTTTATTGAGCACCTGCTCTGTACCCGGCACCGTGCTGGGCACAGCGATCCCCAGAGTGACCTCTGAGGTCGGCGAGATTGCCCCGTTGCGCAGATGAGGAAACTGAGGCTCAGAGGACACGGGCCTTACCCAGAGCCCCCCAGCCCGCCCCAGCCCTGAGCATCCAGGGTCAGCCCCCGTTTGCCCGACTGGGGAGCTCTGGTCCTATTGATGGAGCGCCCGCCCCCGTCCTCTGAGGTCTTCCTCGGCAGAGGCTTCCAGAGTCTCCTCGTCTTCTCTTCTCTCGCCCCGTAGGGCGGTCTGAGCGCTCTAAACGATAACAAGAGGGAATGACGAGGGCAGGGACAAGAACTGAGCCCTTTCTAAGGGGCTTCGTGCAGGTTTGTTCGCCTGACGCTCCCCACGATCCCACAGGGGGATACTGCTATTCGCCCTGCTTTGCAGGGGAGGCATCTGAAGCACAGAAAGGTTAAGGACCTGTCCTGAGGTCACACAGCTTGGGCGCAGTGGGTTTGGGCCCAGGTGGTGTAGCGGGGGCCGTACTTACTTGCTTCACTGCCGTTAAAATTAGTCAGAAAGCCACGAGACGCTCCCTGCCCCCTCGACTGTGGGACGCGGCCCCCCCTTGTCCCCCACCCACTGGGTGACTAACCCTACCCCGATTGGTACCAGGCTGCTCCTTTATCTGACTCGGGTGAGCACAGAGGGGTTTTCCTGTAGAACCAGAAATGTGCTTTGCCGCGCTCGTTGGGTGCCCTGGAGTATAGGTACCTTATGACTTCCCTCAAATCTGAGAAATTCAGGTTTCTGACACCCGTGGGCCCCAGGGCACAGGAGCCACCCGTGCCGAGCCCTCGCCTCTCAAGCCGCCACGCTTCAGGACGCCTCTAGGGGGCACTCAGGACAGGCGCTGGCGGCACAGGGCCGGTTTACGTGTTGATGTGATTTCGCTTCCAGTCCAGGCCAGACCCCGGGGGAGGGCTGCACGCTCCCCAAGCTGTGCCGCCTTCTCAGGATCTCCCGCAGACCCCTGTTCTCAGACGGCCTCCCCTTTGTCGCGGGATTGACGGCCCCACCCCCAGCGCTCACCTGGCCAGTGAGAGACCACGGGACAGCTGGGGAGGAGACGGTGTCCGTGAGTGGCCGAGCATCGCGATGTCCGTAAAGCCCGTGCATCTTGGCTCTAAAATCCTGCCGGGAGAGACCGGGACGGGTGGGGTGGGGGTGGGGAGAAGGTGCACGGCCGGCAGCACCCCCACCTGTGCTGTAATCTACAGTAGTCCTACCACCCCATTTTATAGATGGGGACACTGAGGCCCGGAGGGGCCAGGTAGTCACACAGGAAATTAGAGATTGCTCTTTCCCCTAGAAGAACGTCACAGAGGTGAGCGAAGGTCCCGGAGCCCGTTCAGTCCGCATATAACCTCGTATGGTGGTTTCCAAGCTTCCGGCAAATGCCTTGACCCGTCACCCATCGGGAGCCGGGATAGGATTCTCCTCCCGTTGAATGTGTCCTCAGTGATGGACTCACGCCCAACAAATAGACTGTGGCAGGAGTGACACGTGAAAGGTGGTACCTATTCCGCCTGCCTCTGTCACGGGATGCTCGCTTCCGACCCGCTGCCGGGCCTCCCGGAGAGGCCGCGGGCAGGGTAGGCACGCGGGCTGCAGGCCCCACTGAGGACGCAGGCGGGTCGGGCTTTGCGGCATGCGGCTCAGGCCGTAGCCCTGGGCCCCGAGCGCGGAAGAACCCTGTGTTCCGTCTGACACGCTGCTGTCACCGTCTTGAGATTCTTTTTTTTTTTTTTTTTTTAATTTTTAACGTTTTTACTCATTTTTGAGAGACAGAGACAGAGCACTAGCGGGGGAGGGGCAGAGAGCGAGAGGGAGACCCAGAACCCGAAGCAGGCCCCAGGCTCCGAGCCGTCAGCACAGAGCCCGACGCGGGGCTCGAACCCACGAACCGTGAGATCATGCCCTGAGCCGAAGTCAGATGCTCAACCGACTGAGCCACCCGGGCACCCCTTGAAACGCTTAATAATTGTTGAACGAAGGGCCCACGGTTTCATTCTGCACTGAACCCTGCAAACCAAGAGGCCTGTCCTGTACCCGGATAATAGCCATCATCCGCCAGATACGGTGCGGAAGCCTTTGAAGTGACTCCGGCCCCAGCTGCCGACTGACTGAAAACCCAGGAAAGACCCGCAGGAGACCGTCCAGCTGAGCCCACAGAAGATAATCACAGCAAGTGGTAGCCCTTTTCCAGCACTGGGTGTGGTGTGGTGTTTTCTAGATAAGTCCGCTCTTGATTTTCATCAGATCAGATAGGGATAATACGCATTTTGTCTGCATCCAAACTACGGCAGACGTCAGCCTGGGATGCTCTTTGTCGTTGTTGATTCCTGTGTCTGGTTTTTTTTTTTTCTAATTTTATTTATTATTTATCTTGAAAGAGAGAGAATGAGTAGGGGAGGGAGAGGGAGAGAATCTCAAGCAGGCCCCGTGCTGGCAGAGCAGAATTTGAGGTGGGGCCCAATCTCACAACTCTGAGATCATGACCTGAGTCAAAATCAAGTCAGACATTCAACTGACCGAGCCACCCAGGCACCCCTCGTGGGTTTGTTTAAAAAAATTTTTGTTAGGGGCGCCTGGGCGGCTCAGTCAGTTAAATGTCTGACTACAGCTCAGGTTATGATCTCATGGTTTGTGAGTTCGAGCCCTACAGCAGGCGGTGGAGCCTGCTTCGGATTCAATGTCTCCCTCTCTCTCTCTCTGTCCCTCCCCTGCTCTCTCTCCCTCTCTCAGAAAATGAATAAAACATTTAAAAAATTTTTTTAAATTTTTTTAAAGCTTATTCATTTATTTTTGAGAGAGACAGGGATAGTGTGCTGAGCAGGGGGAGGGGCAGAGAGAGAGGGAGGGAGAGAACCCCAAGCAGGGCCCATGCCATCAGCACAGAGCCCAACGCAGGGCTCGAGCCCATGAAGCCATGAGATCGTGGCCTGAGCCGAAGTCAGACGCTTCACAAACGACCGAGCCACCCAGGCGGCCCAGGATTCATCAGAGTGAGTCTTCAAAATTATAACCATTGCAAAATGTTGCCAATGAAAACTGCTTCTGAATCGAGACAAGTGAAAATCAAATTCAGCCCCACACCATCAGATAGAAAATGGAGCGTTTGTGATGTGTACCTCGAGGTCTCTCTCCGGGTCGTAGTTCTCCAGGGTCTGGAAGGCACTGGAATATACCTCCACCGCTTTGGCATGTAAGACCATCTCAATAGTGACAAAGTCCAAAAAAATTTTCTGTGGGGAGAGCAGGCGGAATCACATAAACCACATTCTCAAAGCCCTGGGGCCATCTTGAATGGGGAGGGGGAGGGGGAGGGGGGGAATGGGGGTGGGGACTGTTACTTGCCCTTATGGGGCAGGTCCAAGGCCAACGTTACTTTTGTTTTTGCCGAACAGACTATACGTTCCCATTCAAAAGCTGCCTCGCCCAGGAATTGTTCCGTAAACGCAGAGGGCGTGTTTCTTGGTGACTCTAAGGGGCACGCTTTGCTCTGCCCTGTCACCTGGGCTCATCTGCACAGCCTTTGCTTCTGAGGACAGGTGTTTGCAGCTTGATGGCTACAAAACCTTTGGCCTCTGTCACCCATGGGCCGTGAGTGGATCTTCCGGGAGAGACCTCAGAACCTCGCCAGAACGTAATTTTGTGATAGAGATATTGATTTCTCTAGATCAGATGGTTCGGCTCAGCTCAACAAGCTCTAACGGAGTTCCCACTGCATGCCCAGCCCCAGTGGGGGCTCCTACTGTGTGCCAGGCCTCACATAAGCTCCTCCTGTGTGCCAGGCCTCACATAAGCTCCTACTGTGTGCCAGGCCTCACATAAGCTCCTCCTGTGTGCCAGGCCTCAC
>NW_026057589.1:22059638-22074365 GCF_023721935.1 Panthera uncia
CTCCTACTGTGTGCCAGGACTCACATAAGCTCCTCCTGTGTGCCAGGACTCACATAAGCTCCTCCTGTGTGCCAGGCCTCACATAAGCTCCTACTGTGTGTCAGCTTAGGAGGAGAGGCTCCTACTCTGCTTTGGGCCCCAGCAGGACACGGGCTCGGTGTTGGGGGAGGAGTGGGCAGTTTGGAAACCCACCACATCACATAAACATTGCAGTGCCTGCTGGGGGAGGCAGGCTCAGAGGAAGTCCCCAAGCGAGCACAGGAGGGGGGAGGGGCCAAGGCCAAGGTGGTGATGGGGATACGTGCGTCCCGTCTCCTTCCTTCTGCCCCTGGGAGGCTGGCCTGGTGGTCACCTTCTGCCATTTACTGGCGTGTGGCCTCTCTGACCCTCAGCGACTTCATCTGCACGGTAGGGACACGTGTGGTCCCAATTCACCAAGCCCTGTGAGTCAGTATGGCGGTTGCGTCCGTGTCCACGGATCTCCACCGGGGACTTTGTCAGAAATGCGGACTCTGCAGCCCAACCAGGGCGGGCCGGTCGCCGGGTGATCTGCGTCTGAGGCAGCCCTCCAGATTTCTGACGCACGCCCAGCGGTGTGGACCCCCGGACGAAAGCATCACTCACGTGCTCTCACAGGAGCCAGAGAGCTCTTTTGTCAATGTGATCATTGTACATACAGAAACGTGACCTAACCCCGATACGGTGGTAATCATTCTTTCCAGTTCTGAGGGGTTTTTTGTTTGTTTGTTTGTTTCTTGTTTTTCTCTTGCGGAACTGGGAGCGCTTTTTAGGGGATGGTCTGGATAAGTGCCTCTTCCAAACTTAATCCCCAAAGTTCAAAGGGTGCCCGCTTTCAACTGCGTGCGTTTGTTGGCCCCTAACTGGGGAGCCCAAGCCTCTTGTGCTCAACTCTCGCTGGCACCCCGCGGGCCTCATAAACAGCAGATGCCTGATGGTGGCCTGCTGGTGACTTCGGGTCCTGCCTGCCGCACAGAGGCGGAGCACCAGCGACCATCACCGCTCCCGCTTGTGCGTTATTTGTTCGTTCGTCTCCCAGACGTTCACTGAGTACTGCTAAGTGCCAGGCCCTGGACCCTGTGCAGGGACCCGGCGGGGGGACACGACAGCCAGGCGCCGTGCCATGCCCCACGTGTGCGTGCCCTGTGGCGCACAGCGTCGGGGGCAGGCATGGAACAGCAAGTCGCACTCCCTAACGAATGGCGTGCGTCATGGGTCTTCCCCGGGGTGGCAACTTCATGAGGACAGGGACCTTCCTTTTCTGGCTATGGTGTCCCGGCACCAGGCACAGCGCCTGGCACATAGTAGGTGTGTATTTAACATGTGTTGGATTAATGAGGGAATTAAAAATACAATTAACCTATCCGCCACGCCCCGGGATAACTGACCCCAGAGGGAGCAGAGCAGTGAATCGACGTCAGGGCCGGACTGGGCTGGGGGTCCAGGTGAGTTTCGCTGGAGATGAGGGGGTGTCACCTTGATGCAGAGTAAGGGCTAAGCCTTCCTGGCAGAGGGGCACAGCCTGTGCAAAGGCACTGGGGTGCGTCGGGGGTTTGGCGCCCTTGAGCTTGGAGTGATGCGTCCAAGATAAGGCTGGGCTGGGGCTTCCGGAGGCTTGGGGAGGATTTCCGCCTTTATCTTTAGAATCAGGGAAGCTGTGGGAGGGCATTAAACCCAGGCGAGACAAGTTACAGCTGCCTTTTGTGAGGTCCCCGGGGCTGCAACTTGGGAAATGGACCGGATGGGGGATCGAGAGTGGGTGCAGGGAACTCTCTGACCAGCCGGGGCTGGGTTGCAGTGCCGGCGGCAGGGGTGCGTGAGGAGGAAGCTCCCGTGCCCAGCCCCCTGCGCCTAACCACGGCTGGCTCGGCGGAGGGTGAGGAAAGGAGGAGGGAGTGAGGGCAAAGGCTGCGGGTCCCTCCCTGGCGAGGGCGAGGACGGGGTCGGGGGACGGAGGTCTGCCAAACTGGCCTGGCGGGGAGCCGGGGCCCGGGTGCTCAGAGGCGGGGCTGTGAGCGCTGAGCGGCTAGATCGGGCCAGGATTAATCGTCCTGGGAGCCGGGGCTCTGAGAGCCGTCTGGGCAACGGGTGTTCGCCCATGCTCACGTACACGCATCCGCGCTTAAACACATGTGCACACGCACACTCCCGCAGACAGGCACGGGCTCACACACACACACGCACTCCTAGAGGCCAGAGCACGTCTACCACAGGGCGACCACCGCTACCTGAAGATCTGTCAGCTTCCGCTTCTGGAAGGCTTCAATCCTCTCCCCCAGCCGGTGGGTGGTGTGGCTGGCATCCGCCGAGGCCCTCTGCACGCTGGTCTCTGCCTGGCTCCGGAGGTGGGAAGTGTCACGGGGTGGTTCTGGACACTATTCTGGATCATTTTCAGGTCTTCCTCTGGGTCACCTCCCTGCCTCACGGACGCCTCTCGCCAGTTTGGTCATCGGAGGAAAGGCCGAGTGCGACCGTGGTGGAAGGGGCAGGCGCTGCTCGGACAGACCTGCTGACTAGCTGCGTGACCCCGGGCAAGTCGCTAAACCTCTCTGAGCCTCACTTTCTCTGCCTGTAACGGGGGACGGCGATCGCAGCGGCTTTGCATCAAACGGGGGGCACCTGCCGAGCTATCCTAACAGGTGCTGCGCTGTCGATGATCATTAATTCCCGCACGTGGAACGTTCTTTAGGTAATTAGCCAATTCGTATGACCCGGTCCCACGCCGGGCACCCTCGGAGTGGAGCTCCACGCCTGCCCCTTACCTCCCTGGCGTGACCTAAGGCAGGTCACGTCTTTCGGCCTCGGCTTCCTCATCTAGATGATGGTAGTGGGGCTACAAGTTAGAAGTGCCCCCAGCCCACTGCTGGCCCCGCACCTCTGACTCGCATCCTGAGCCCAGGGCTGTGCACGCACCTGCGCAGGTAAAGGTTCACCTGGCTCTTTGGGGAGGTCGTCCGTCACCTGCACAGGGCTCGGCCTTGCCCAGACACACGCGGGGCACTCACCTGGGACTGGGGAGGGTGCTGTTAAGGAGCCAGGTGACTCGGCAGCCCCTGCCCAGAGGACGCCTGTGACGGACGCCCAGTGTGGCCCGGCAGCCTCGGGCCCACGGCCCAGGGAAGGATACAATCGTTAGCCGATCCGACGGTGACTTCTGCCTCAGTTTCCCCAGCTTTGCCAGTTGCTTGATCTCGTTCTTCTGGACTTGCTTTAACTTCTTGATCTCGGCCTAAAGGAGGGAGGAGGGCTGCGTCTTGCATGTCCAGATGGGCCACTCCCGGTCGGCCGGTGGCCCCCCCCCCCCCCCCCCCCCCTTCCCCCGCCCGCTTGGTGTGGGCCCCGTAGAGTTGCAGGGGGCTGATGACCTTGGTCTCCAGCCTCTCGACCTGGGGGAGTGTGGACAGGCAGAGAGTCAGAGCGGACAGAACCGGGGAGGCTTGGCAGCTGCACGGATAGAGCGCCGCGGGCACACCCGTGGGTGGGTGCGTGGCAGGAGCCCGTGGGGGGCTGTGGACGCCCGGGACGCGGTCCCTCGTCCCTTAGGGTTGTGAGCGCCGCCTGAGCTCAGGGCTCGACCTCCCAAAGGCTCCGGCAGCACATTTCACCCCATGAGCCTTGTTTCCTCACCTGTGAAATGGGTATAATGACTGTGCCCACTGAGGGTTTCGTGACGGTTCATTGGGACCCGTGGCTCTTTCAGTTCTCCAGCCTGCCTCACGATCTCACGCGGGGGCTAAACAGACCCACTGGGAGCCCAGAAGGGCAGGGGATTCAGACCCGACTGAGCCAAGTGCGCTGTGCAGCCCCCGAGGGCACAGCATGGTCTTGGGGCGGTTGCCTCACAGCCCCGAGTCAGTGCCTAACTGCCAGGTGTAGGAGTCCCCGACCCCTTCCCCCGGAGGCTCCTTAAGACCCTGATTGCCAGGCACCGCCCCCAGGGGTGCTGACTCAGCAGGTTCTCCGTGAGGCCCAGGAACCTGCACTTCTAGCAAATTCCCGGGTGAGGCCGATGCCTTGACGCCCAGTGGCCTGAAAATTTGGCCTGCCGGATGGGAGTCCCGTCTTAGAATCCCCCCATGCCTGTTCCTTTTCCTTATCCTGTGGGATAAACACGAATCTAGAAGAAAAGATATATGTTTTCCCAGGAGTCCAAAGGCAGAGGGACTTTCCTCCCTGCTTTCCTTCCAGCATTTTCTTTTTAGAAAACCTGCGATGAGAAATCCTTTCTCTGTCCCTTTGGGACGTATGTAAACCTTTTTAGAAGCAGCGGAGCACGGCTTCCGCCCTCAGACCTGACCCCCCGCGAGGGATCCCCCCGGGGCCACCCCGCCTACCTCGGCCTGCCGGTAATCCTGGACTTTGGCCAGGTCCTCGGCGAAGCTCCTCAAGGTGGCCCGCATGTCGGGGTGCTCGGTGTTGGCGAAGTCGGTGAGCTGTTTGACCAGCCGGTCGGCCTTGTCCCGCACCTGGGCCGTCTTGCGGGTGTAGGCAGCCAGCATCGAGCAGAACTGGCCCAAGTGCTTCTCGGCGTTGGTCACCGTGTCCTCCATCACCCTCACCTGGCTGTCCCTGGGGAGGTGGGGCCCGAGAGGCCGTTCTGGGCCCTGGTCGGGACAGCCACACAGGGTCGCCCGCCTGCCACCCTGCGCCTGGTCAGGCGCCCGGTCCCTCCCTCCCGGTTCCATCGAGGCAGATTCGGGAGACCGGCCAGGCGGCAGGGCTGGTCAAGCGGCCGGCGGGAATGCAAAGGCTGCTTTGGCTCCAAATCCAGTCTTACCCTCCCTGGGACCCTGAGTGGGGCTTTTCTATTCCTGGCAGAGTTATTCTTCTTTTCCTAGCTGCGATGGCCTCTTCCTCCAAATCCCCTGAGTTTGCCTTTCCCCCCAGCTGTGGAAATTCTCTCCTCTCTCCGAACCCTGAAGGTTTTTTTTTTTTTTTTTTTTTTAAATGAATAAACTTTAGGTGCGCCTGGGTGGCTCAGTCGGTTGAGCGTCCGACTTCGGCTCAGGTCATGATCTCACGGTTCGTGAGTTCGAGCCCCGAGTCGGGCTCTGGGCTGACGGCTCGGAGCCTGGAGCCTGCTTCTGAGTCTGTGTCTCCCTCTCTCTCTCTCTGCCCCTCCCCTGCTCACGCTCTGTCTCTCTGTCTCTCTCAAAAATAAACATTAAAAAAAGAATAAACCTTTTTAGGGGGCCAGTTTCAGGTTTGCAGGAAAACGACGTGGAAAGTGTAGAGAATTCCCCTGTTTCCTCTGCTCGGAGCACACACGGGGCTGCGTTTTTAAAGAAGTTCACCGGGTGGTCCCGAGGCAGCCTTGAGTGTGTGACCCTCAGAGCAACCAGGTATCAAAACGAATGGGTAAGGGGCAGGCGCGCTGTAGGAGAGCATCAGTAGAATCTGGCCAGAGGAGTGCGGTCAGGGACGACCCCACAGGGGGATGTTGTCTGCTGGGCCCCGAGGCTCGAAGGGAGATTTTCCAAGTGGACATGAGTGAGGGAGAGAGGGCTTGGACCCTGTGAATTTGGCTTCCCCGGAGCTATGGACAGTAATGCTGGAGAAGCAGAGGTCAGCTTCTGGAAGCCTCCCTGGTCTGGAACCCCGTCTTCCCCTGACCTTGAGGTGGGGTCGTGTGGGAGGGAGAGCGCCCCTTACCGCCGGCCGCCCCCATCCGTCTTGGTGCATCAGGCCCCCGAACCCTGCTGCCCCCTCCCTCCCGGCCAGGGCCAGCGCAGAGCCGCTCACCTGGACAGAACGACGCTCATTGTGACCAGAAGCACCAGCTGTTCTGGGCTAAGGGAATAGGGACAGGGCCCCGGGGGTCCCTGGGGGAAGCCGGCAGGGCTGGGCGCAGCTGCGCCGTCTCGGCTCAAAGGACACTGCCACCTGGTCGCCGGGCAACGTGGCCACCCACAGCTACCCTGGGAGGAGCCCCAGCTGCTTGCCTGGCAACCTGTCCCCGGGCCAGCCCCGCCCAGCCTTGCGTCAGCTGGGGGGAGGCGTCCCAGGGAGCCCCCACTCCTCGTCTGAAGGTGGGGGTTCCCCGAGAGGCAGCAGGGACCGGAGTTAGGGCAGCTTGCCGTGCCTCAGCCCCTGCTTGCCCAGGGCCCTTCCTAGCCACGAGGGGCGGCCACCCAGCCTTCCCCAAAGTCTGGGAGTGGCCGGCAGGGTGTCCTAGGAGGGACCGAGAGGCTCAAGAGGGGTGTGTGGGAAAACACAGTCGGCCTGGGGGGGTCCCGGAGCCTTGTCGCTGAACGGAGGGGATAGGACACCAGCCCAAAGGAACTCCTTTAACGTTTCAATCACCATTTCATTATTTTCCCCTTTATTATAAAAACAGTACCAGCCCATTGTTAGAAAAGCGAGAAAATAAAGACACGAAAAGAAAACCCCAGGCCACCTAGAAAATTGTACTAACTTACAACACGTTGTACTAATTGTAAGGTTTGTTCGTTTCAGGGCATGTACGTTTTACCTACAGAAAGGAAGTATCCAAGTAGCAACGGTATCAGAGGCCGGGTGAGAAGAGGGGCAGGTGCGGGGCAAACACAGAGAGCAGAACGTTGGCACCTGTCGCCGCTGCGGGACTCCCCAGACGACCGTGTTCGCCTTGCCTGTCTGGAGGTTTCCACAGTGGAGAGCGTTTTTTCAAAAGCACCTATAAAAGCAGGGACTTTAAGAGTCGGCCGAACACAGGCTCAGCCCCCAGCCCCCAGCCCCCAGCCCCCAGCCCCCAGCCCTACTGTGTGACCTTGGGCTCACCGCCTCTGTAAAAGGGGACCCTGACAATACCTCCTTGCCTTGCCCACGCTTAGAAGAAAGAAGTCTGGGGGCGCCTGGGGGGCTTAGTTGTGAAACGTCTGACTTCGGCTCAGGTCGCGATCTCGCGGTCCGTGAGTTTGAGCCCCGCGTGGGGCTCTGTGCTGACAGCTCGGAGCCTGGAGCCTGCTTCAGATTCTGTGTCTCCCTCTCTCTCTACTCCTCCCCTGCTTTCTCTCTCTCTCTCTCTCAAAAATAAACATCAATTTTTTTTTTTTTTTAAATAGAAGTCTCTGGTGTGAGGGTAAAGGGACAGGGCAGGGGCCGGACCCCCGAGGTGGTGACGGCTCCCCCGTGGCTGCTGCCTGCCCCCTCCCTACCCCGTGTTCCCGTGGACCCTGAGCAGTGCGTGAGCACGACTCAGCTTCCTCCTGCGTAGATCCACGTGGGACCCACCGCCTCCTGCGACCCGCGCGCCTAGGCTCTGCCGGCCATCACGCGGCTCTTCCCTGTACGAAGCTGGGCACCTGATCGGCTCCCTCTCACATCCTTGGCTCCCTTCGCTCGTGGGGGCTGCACTGAGTTGAATAACGTCTCCCCCAAATGTCCACCTAGAACCTCTGAAAGCGGCCTTATTGGGAAAGAGGGTCTTTGCAGATGTCATTAGCGACAGGGGTCGTGCTGGGGTAGGGGGACTCTAGTCCAGCAACTGGTGTCCCCGTAAGAAGAGAAGGCAGAGGCACGGGGACACGGCCGTGTGACCCAGGGGCTGAGACTGGAGGGATGTGGCCACTGGCCAGGGACCGCCGGCAAGACCGGAGCTGGACAAGGCTCCAGATCGTCCCCTGGCGCCCTCGGAGGGAGCTCGGCCCTGCCCGCACCTTGACTTCGGACCTCTGGCCGCCGCGCAATAGGACAGACCTCCGCTGGGGGCCGGTGACCTGCCTGCTGTCCCGGTCCTCTGACCTCACACCTGCGCCCTACACTTTTGATTATCCCTTTGGACGGTTAGTCCCCTCCTGAGCAGGCCCGGCTGCGAGTCTCGTCCAGGTCGAGAGGTGCCCACAGCGGAGGAGGCCCCTTTGCCCCGGGGGTTCTGGGTCCCATCCCCGGCACCTTCTCGGGTCCTTGGCCAAAGAAGCATCCCCGCTCTGGGTCCTTGTCCCTTGGCGCTCCTTCCTGCCGGCTGCGCATGAGTGCGCCTCTCCTCGCGGAGAAGCTCTCCCAACTGACTTCCCCAGCCCTCCTCTCGTCTGCTCCCGCTTAGTAGAACTTTGGAGAACAAGTGGCCTCTGTTTCCGTCCCTCCCTCTCGCCTTTCCAGCCACTGCCTCGTTGTGGTCACTAAATCTGGTGCCCTTCCTCAGCCCTGTCCCCTGCCAGCAGCATCCAGACCTCCTTGTGTGTCCCTCCCTCCCTCCTTCCCTGTCTCTCCCTCCCCCTGCCCCCCTCTCTGTCTCTGTCTTTCTGTCTCTCTCCAGCTTCTTCATTAAGGACTCATGCAGATAATCCCCGTGATAGCCAGACCCGGGGAGCCCTGTGTGGCCGGTTCGCATTCGCTCCTGACTCACTCAGAAGCCGTAACAGACTCTCTCCTCCCAAAGGGTGGGTTTTCTTTTAAAAAGCAGGAGTTGGAGGGGCACCCGGGAGGCTGAGTCGGCTGAGCGTCTGGCTCTTGATTTCGGTTCAGGCCATGATCTCACAGTCTGTGAGTTTGAGCCCCATGTCAGGCTCTGTGCTGACAGCTCAGAGCCCGGAGCCTGCTTCAGATTCTGTGTCTCCCTCTCTCTCTGCCCCTCCCCTGCTTGCGCCCTGTTTCTCTCCGGAAGATGAATAAAGATAAAAAAATTTTTTTAATGTCAGCTTTTCAGGTAACCGAGTCCTGGGGTCGCATTCCTGGGTCGACTGCCTCGCCCTCAGGGTTTCCAGTAGTCTGTCAGGCTCGGGTGCAGGGGTCCCCGGGAAGGCGTCTGGTGGCTGTGGTCAGCGCCCACCATTGGCTGACTTTCTGTGCGGGAGGTGGTCCTCCGTGCCCTGGATGGGCCTCATGCAATCAGCCGCAGGCCTTTTGAGCCAAACTGAGGTTTCCCGGGGACGAAGAAAGTCTCGAGGCCACAGCGTCAGCTCCGGCCTAAGTTTCCAGCCTGCTCGCTGGATTTTGGACTTGTCAGCCCTCACGACCCCACGAGCCAACCCCTTACAATAAGTCTGTCATCTACCTGCCTGGTTCTGTTTCCCTGGAGACCCCGGCTCTTCTAGGATGAGGAGAAGCTACGGGAACCGGGTCGGGGTTCGGCCGCTGGGGACGGGCATCTGTGTTGCAGACAGTGGCCACAGGAGGGCAGCAGAGACCCCCTAATGGGCACCTCCCGGGCGGCGCGGGCAGAGCGGCCCGGGGACCTGGAAACACAGGGCAGGAAGCACACGCAAGAAAGCATGGCCTGAGCCCAGATGGCAGAAAGCAGCGGGTGGGAGAGGAAGGGCGACGTTTGAATTCACGCCTTAGAGGCTTTTAGGAACCTTGAAAAATGGAAACCACCTTGTCGTAGGGCCACCTAGAGACATCTTGCGGCCAGAGGGAGAACAGCTAGGAGACACGGAGGGACGCAGACCTCCTGACCCTTTGCCCAGAATCCAGCGTGGGTCCGCAGAGAGCAAGGACGGTCTCCTAGGAGACCTCATGGGACTGTCACACCCAGGAAGTTAGCACGGACGCAGTGCTGGCATCCAGTACCCTGTCCGGAAATTCACGCGTCCCCCATTGTCGCATGTGGGTCCCTGCCGACTCAGGAGGGGCTGCGATCCCTGCCCGATTCTTCGTCTCCTTAGAGTGGGAAGTGCCCTCAGCCTTTTTTTTTTTTTCTTCCAGGATACTGACTTTTATATTTTGCAACTTTTTATTTGGAAATAACTTCAGTCGTACAGAAATAACGCAATAACTCTTTCACCCAGACTCCCCGATGGCGAACATTTTACTGAGTTTGTCTCATCGCCCTCTCTCCCTCTTTCCGTGTAGTTTATTTTCTGAACCCCCGGACAGCGAGTTGTGGACCCGACGCCCCCTCGGACCCAGACCCTTCGTGTGTGTTTCCTAAGAGCACGACCGGCCTCTTACGCGGCCACAGAACAGACGGCAAAATCAGGAAATTACCTCTGCTTACACAGTATTATTCTATTATCTCATCTACAGACTTTGTTCAGAATTCACGCTTGTCCCGGTAAAGTTGTTCTCGTGAAGAAGCAAACATCATTTTCTCCTGCTCCAGGATCCAACCCAGGGTCACCGGCTGTCTTTAGCTGGCTCGATTCTGACGTTGTTGTGGCCTCTGGGCCAGTCGTTTTAGGGGACGGGCCTCCATTGGGGTCATTGATGTCTCTTGGAACATCAGGTTTCACCCTTGGGAGGAGCTCTCCCCGGTGGCCCTGGGTCTGGGCGAAGTTGATCCTCTGTCCAGGATTAGGTGTTCTGAGTGTCCCCTCCGCCCTGGCTCCCGGCTGCTGGAAGGGACACGTCCCTACGTGAGCACACAGGTCCTTGCCTCGTGGAGCTTTCTGTCCGGGGGTCCGAGTCCGGGCTCCTGGCTGGGACTCAGGACAGGCCAGGACGCCCCCACTGAGTCTCAGTTTCTTCATCCGTGAAGCGGGGACGGTAACTTCCCTCATAAGGTCACCTTGGGGAGATGTTGGGAAGGGACCCTCTGTGTCTGGCCTTAGTAACCCAGGGAGGGATGGGGGCATAAGGTCCAAATGGGCAGAGGGCCTGCCCCTACACGTGTCCCCACATGTAGCCTGACCTTGCTGGGCTCAGGGAGCTCTTCCCTCCCGGGATCTGGCCTCAGACGTTGTCAGTGCAGAGACTGACTTTCGTTTTCCAGCAGCCGCCTCACCCTGTGCTGACATTTCGCAGACTGGGCGAAGCCGGGGGGCCAGCGCACGAACTCAGGGAGGGGGTTCACCTCGGGGGCGCTGCAGACCCCACGGTCGGCAGTGGTTTCGCGGTCCCGCCGGGCCCCGGCGTTCCTTCCGATTCCGAGTCCGGCTCGGGGGGTGGGTGTGTGTGCGGGGGTCCCGGGGGTCGTGCCGAGAGGCCCCAGTGGCACCGGGGGTGGGTAGAGCTGCCAGCCGGGTCCTGGTGGGGGAAAGCGGCAGGGTGGTCCAGACCCCCCGGGAGATGGCTCCATCCCAAACGCGCCCGCGCTGGGGGGCGTCGGGCCAGCCCCGGCCGGGTGTGGCCGGCAGGGGGGACGGCAGAGTTTGTGCCCGGTTGCTGGGCCTCAGACTGGCAAAGAGCAGCCGACGGTAAACCAGAGCGGCCCAGCTCTAGGTGACGGGCAGCCCTGAAAGGTGTGGGGGTGGGGGTCTCACCCTGCCCGCCCTTCCCCGCCCCTCCCCGCCCGACTCTGACTTCTGACCTCCAGGACGTGAGATAATAAATGTGTGCTGTTTCAGCCACGACATTTGTGGCCATTTGCTCCACCAGCCACAGGAAACTCCCTTCAAATTCCAAGTCTAGCCGTTTGTCCCCTCTCTGGGGCTGGCCACGGAGGACGAGAAGACTCTGCGGGCGCCTGTCCGGGGGGCGCTGACCCTGGCGCCCCCACCGCCCTCAGCGGCTTCCTCGTGCTGCCCACTCCCGGACGGGGGCCCTGAGCCCCCGACCGGACCCCCGGCACTTTGCCCCGGCTCCTTGCTGCTGTTTTCCCCGTGGCCTGAGCCCTGATTCCCAGCCCACAGACCCTCAGGGAGGAGGACCGTGGAGCCAGACTGTCCCAGTTCAAATCCGTCCCTGCTGGGTGCCTTGGGGCGGCACGTGCCCTCTCGGAGGCCCAGTGTCCTCACCCGTATAGTGAGGGTGGGTCGTGACTGTTCTCCTGGCTTCCAAGGGCATCTTGTGAAACACCCATGAGGCTCTTTGCCGCATTTCCTGATGATGTCACTTTTTTTTTTTTTTTAATTTTTTAACGTTTATTTTGGGGAGAGAGAGAGAGACAGAACATGAGCAGGGAAGGGCAGAGAGAGGGGGAGACACAGAATCTGAAGCAGGCTCCAGGCGCTGAGCCGTCAGCACAGAGCCTGACACGGACCTCGAACCCACGAACCGCAAGATCGTGACCTGAGCTGAAGTCCGACGCTCAACCGACTGAGCCACCGGGGTGCCCCTGCTCTTTCTTGTTCCATCTTTAGGGCCATGGTCAAATGTCTCCTCCCCCTGGGCTTTGTATCTTCCGTGCCAGGATACATGGTTTAATCACCTGTAAGGACAATATAGTTGCTAACATTTATTGGGCTCTTACTCTGTGCCAGGTACTGGGCTAAGTGCTGTACACAGAGTGATACATGTCACAATTACTGTTGTGCATAATAATTATCTTTCTGTCTTCATGCTTGCCCCAGCCTCTCACACATGGTAGGTCCCCTACAGCCCCTCTGCAACTGGCTGGAACTTCACCCCCGGCCAAAAACACGATGCATCATTTAGAAATAGTACTGGTTACAAGTAAAAGGAAACTCCGAATAACCATGGCTTTAAGAATATGGACATTGATTTCTCACCTGTATGATGTCGTGATGTCAGAGCCCTTCTCTTTCCTCTATTGGCTTCTACTCCTAGAGTTGTCTCCTGGTCCAAAATAGCTGCTGGAACTCCAGCCATCACATCCACCTTCTATCTGCTCAGAAGAAGGGGGCGGGGCGAGGCAAAGAAGACCAGGCCCCTTCCTTGACTTAAGTTGTGCACATCACTTTGTGCTCACATCCCGTCGGCCAGAACCCAGTCATACAGCCACACACCTAGCTGCAAAGGAGGCTAGGGAATGTAGCCTAGGCTGCAGGGCCTGACTTTTGGCAGGCCTCACAGCTACCAACTCCCCAGGGACTCAGTTTGTACCCACACCCACAAGAGCCCCGGCCTCAGGGAGCTCGATGTGGACTCCCTCGGTCTTTCCCAACAGGGGCCCAACGTCAGGGATCTGGGGAGCTTGGCAAACACCCTGTGCTCTCTGGAACTCAGAGTTCATGTGCTGACCCAGCACCAGTGACAGGCCTGATGTCCTTCCTCCAGGCCAGCGGGCTCCCTGGGCTCGGCATCATTTTTGTGGCATGCCTCACTGCCCGTCTGCAGTCTTGACCAAACAATTAGGAAAGGACTCTCGGATTTCTTCAAATGAGCAGAAGAAAGCAAAGAAAACCCAAAATATGTTTCCTTTGGAAAACCCGGGGATGATTTCAAAACCCGATGATGCACAAGTCGGGAAGGGGCTGGGGTAGCTGCTCTCCGGGTCCACCTGACAGAAAAGTCCAGGAGGGCTGTGGGAAGGGCCCCCGGGGGGAGGCCCTTGTCCTGGGGGAACCGTGCTGTGTGACCTGCGTCGGGTCACCGTCCGTCTCTGAATCTCGTGTTCTGATCTGTATGAGGGCGAGACCGAGTGTCCTCCCATCTGTGCCGCCCTGGAGACCGAGCGCCCTGTACTCTGACTTGCGTATCGCTTTCTGGCGGGCAGCCGGCTGGGCGCTATCTCTGGACCCCCCGTTTCGGGGAGCCCAGCCCCAGCTCCCCTCTTTGCTCCCGCTGAGCCCCTGGCCGCACAAACACTTCTGTACAATGGGAAAGCCTTGATCCCTTCTAGGCAAAGGGAAGACAGTTTAGGAGCAATTGCCATGTCCCTAGGAAAGGAGGACAGGAAAGGGTGGTGGGGAGCGTAAAACCCTGGGGACGCGTCTTACTTACATTTTTCACAAAGCATTTCCCCCTGATTATAGAAAATCCAGAGGGGGCGCCTGGGTGGCTGAGTCATTGAAGCTCCATCTCTGCTCAGGTCTTGACCTCAGGGTCGTGAGTTCAAGTCCCAAGTTGGGCTCCGCGCTAGGCGTGGAGCCTGCTTAAAAAAAGAAAGAAAAGAAGAGAAAATCCAGAAACGTAAGTAGAGAGAAAAGCCCATAATCTGCCATCCAGGGAGTGACATTTAGATACGTTTCTTTACTATGTCTTTTGTAAATGCTTTTTTTTTTTTTAACGTTTATTTATTTTTGAGAGAGAGACAGAGCACGAGCAAGGGAGGGGCAGAGAGAGAGGGAGACACAGAATGTGAAGCAGGTTCCAGGCTCTGAGCCGTCAGCCCAGAGCCCGACGCGGGGCCCGAACCCACGAACCGTGAGATCGTGACCTGAGCCGAAGTCGGAGGCTTAACGGCCTGAGCCACCCAGGCGTCCCTGGTAAATAATTTTTATAACTTCCTAAACTCTGCAGATCACAGGCATTCCCGTGCTGTTTCTTATAAACTCTGCCTTGGTGTGATTTTTGTTATTAAGAAGGATTTCAAGGGGCGCGTGGGTGGCTCAGTCAGTTAAGCGTCTGACTCTCGACTTTGACTCAGGTCATGATCTCCCGGCCTGTGGGGTCAAGCCCCGCGTCAGGCTCTGCCCTGTCGCTGTGGATCCCGCTTGGGGTCCTCTCTCCCTCTCTCTCTGCCACTCCCCTGCTCTCTCTTTCTCAAAATAAATGGAAAAAAAAAAAAAAGATTTCAAATATATGGAACCGTGGGAAACCATAGGACATGGCGATCTGCGTACCCACCGTCGAGGTTGGCCTCGGCCGGCCACTTTTTAATGACTGTGCGATATTCCACGACAGGACACGTACCTGGACGTGGTGGGTTACTGAACAAATATCGATGAAGCACCTGCCCTGTGCCCGGGGGCCACGTCCGGGAACAACCAGCCTTGGCATTCGCCGAGGGTCTGACGCACAGCACGTCAGGATGCATCGCAGCGGCGGCCAGGGGGAGAAGTAAAATTTCTAACCGTGCGAACGCGACGCCAGCAGCCTTCCTGGGGGCTCAGCGCACCTCGCGGGGGAAGGTCTCCCTGAGGACTTTTGGCCCATCGGTTCGGGACCCTTTCGCTTAGTAGGACGGAATCCCCAGGGCATCCCCGCCCCCCCCCCCCCCCCCCCCCC
>NW_026057589.1:22074765-22105815 GCF_023721935.1 Panthera uncia
CCCCCCCCCCCCCCCCCCCCCCCCCCCTTTGGGGCCCCCCCCCCCCCGCCCCCCCGCCCCCCTTTTGGGGCCCCCCCCCCCCACAGCCAGAGCAGCCCCTCTGCTTCCCAGTCGCGGGCCCGCGGACCGGTTCTGACCTGCTGCAGGCCTCAGTGTTCTCGTCTGTCAAATGGGACGAGTACGTCAGCCTCCTCTCTCGCGGGAGGAATAAGCCATACCATGGCACGCTGACAGGTTCTGGCACAGAGTCAGGGCTCCAGGGCGATTTTATTCCTGGTCCTGGAGCCGGGTGGACTGGCCGGGCCCGGGGTAGGAACTTTCTGGCAGAGCGGGGAGCACGGGGAGGGGGGGGGGATGTGAGCCAGGAAAGTGGGAAGGCACCCAAGACAAACTCTGCTGACTTCAGGGTTCCGCTGCAGCCCGCGGCCCCCGTCCAAGCCCAGGCCGCCTCCGTCAGCGGGAACAAAGGGTGACCTCCCCGCAGGCTCCCTGATCCCACGGGGACGGCTCAGCGTCGCTGTGCTGAACTTTTTTCTTTAAACGGTAAGTGCTGCGCGCTCGGGTTTCCTCTCTCCCCGGGGCGGCCTCGGCACACCCGCCCCGATGAATCGACCCCGCGCCACATTTGGCCGAGATGACCACCCCCGAGGCCGAGTCGCGGGGGCCGGGCCTCGGCCAGGCCGGGGCGCCATCCGGGAGCAGAACCGCAACCCCGGGGCCCGGCAGTCACCCCCGCCCCGACACCGAGTCCCTCCCGGGGCGGTCACTCCGAGGACGAGGTCCGCCCCGGCGGGGGCCTGGAGTGGCGGCTAGCGATCGGAGCGGAGCTGAGGACTTGGAAATTTCCACGCGGCGCCGGCCTCGGTGTGGCCCTCCCGCCTCCAACCGACAGGCGATCTTTAGATCGCGAAGCATGTGCAGTCAGGACTCAGTCAACGCAATTCGTTTTGAGCAGCTGCTCCGGGCTGGGCCTCGGGGACCGCGGCACACAAGACAGGTGCGTGCCCTGATTTCCTGGGGCCTCCGTCCGGCCGGCGGGAGGCCCCAGTCAAACCAGAGCATGGCGGGGCTGGGTCGGGGGGGCGAGGGCTTCGTTCAGACGATCCGGTAGGTGAGGGAGTTAAGAGTCAAGAGGGAGTCGCCCCCACCCCCACGTGTGGAAGCAGAAAGAGGGACAGTGACCAGCCTGGGCGAGGACGCGGAGAAGTCAGAGCCCACGTGCGCTGCCGGCGGGGACAGAGACCCGGGAGGCCGCTGGGGCCTCTCCTCCAGAGGTGACGCCCGGACCGGCCGTGTGACCCGGCCGTCCCCCTCCCGGGGACTCGACCCAGGGCAGGTGGAAGCGGCCTGCGGAGCCAGGCGTGCAGACCTTCGGAGCAGTGCCGTTGTCCCCGGGAGCCGGAAAGTGCCCGCGACCCAGAGACCCGTCAGCGGGTGAACGGATGGACAAGACGTGGGCCCCACCGCGCGAGGGACGTGGGCCGGCTCCAAACAGGAACGGAGCCCTGACACGGGCTGGGACTGCGTGCTGCGTGACTGCGTTTACGTGACGTGTCAGCAACAGGGACGTCGCGGAGACAGGAAAGGAGATTCCGGGTGGCCGGGGCTGGGGGAGGGAGAGTGGGGTGACGCCAAAGCCCACGCGGTTTCGTCCGGAGGTGATGAAAACGGCCTGAACTACGTATGTGATGCCTGTGAAGCCATTAAAAACCGCCGAGCTGTGCGCCCTAAAATGGTGAACGTCACCATACGTGGATTATATCTTAACATCAGAAACAAGGCAGAGGAGGGGCGCCTGGGGGGCCCCGGTCGGTTGAGCGTCCGACTTCGGCTGAGCCCCGCGTCGGGTTCCGTGTCTCCCCCTCTCTCGGCCCCTCCCCTGCTCACACTCTGTGTCTGTCTCTCAATAATAAATAAACGTTAAAAAAAATTTTTTTTTTTAATAAATAGCAAGGCAGAGGAAAGAGCCGGGAAATGGGAGCTTTAGATGTTTCACAGCTTTCTCCACTCAGAAGTCCTGGAAAGTCTGTACGGTATTCATGCCTTTGAAACTTTCCAGGCTTTCAAAGCCAGTAACTGCAACCTCTTCTTCAAGGTCTTCTTGCCGGGGGTTATTTCTGTGGCCCGGACCGTCCAGGGAAGGGGCCGGTACGTTTTGAGCACAGTTGCGCACAAACACAGGCATGTCAGGAACAGCAGGGAAGTCTGAGATGGCCACCTCTTTGTTTCTCTCTGGAGGTCTAAACACCATCCAAATCTTCCTGCCCTTCAAAGCCAGCCCTTGCTGGGTCCTCTCAGTTTGAATGTAAGCCTTTTCGTGAAAGAGGTTAGAGAGGGTACTGCCACGTACTGTTGGGCGGGTTGTCCACTGTGCAAGCGGCGTTTATTAAACGTTGCTATATACCAGAAACTGTACTGAGCACTTTACCTGTGATGAACTTTGCTTAATCCTCACATTCACCCTTCAGTGAGGGTTACTATCCTCCGTTTATGAAGACAGGAGCCTTGGGAAGTTCCATGATTTCCCCCCAATTCACCCTCCTTTCCCGGTGGCTTTGGGAGCGATGCAACTCTGGCGGGAGCCTGGCCTCCCCAGGCCTCCCCACAACCCGGGGAGCCCAGGGAGCCAGAGCCTGCCCGTAGCTGAGCCTTCGCTGCCGGAAGGGCAACGGTTAAACCCTCGGGCCAGGGATCGAGCGGACCTGGTCCAGCCTTGCTGACTCTGTTTTTGTGGGAGCCGTTTAATCGCTCTGGGCCTCGATTTCCTCATCTCTAAAGTGGTCGGTAATGATGTCTTTCTAGAGTTGCTGGAAGGACTGAACGATTTTACACCCGCAGGAAACCCCCGGTCCGTGCTGAGGCTCAGAGTCACGGGTGGGCTGCATTTCCCGCCAGTCCCCGAGGGCGGGGGGCTGCGCTGTGTCCTTCACGGCAGTAGCCGGTGCCCGGTGCAGTTCCTGGCTCGAGGTCAGCCCGTCGGTAACAGGTTTTGAACGAACGAATGAAAGAGTGCTGCTCAGCGCAGGGGCTGGGCCCACACTGCGGGATGGAAGTCGCCGGAGCCCCGGTAGGAGAGGCCACGGCCCCCGGGTGCCCCCTCCCGGGCAGAGGTCGGCTTCTCCGTGGGTGGTCCCGCCCTGGAGCTCGATCAGCGCACAGCCCAGAAAATGCGGCTGGAGGGGCCGCCACGCGGTGGGGGAGCTGAGGGAGGAGGCCGGCCTCTCCAGCACCCGTGACCTTCCCCACCTGGCCCTGTCCATCTCACCGGCGGCCCTGGCCGCCAGGGACCCCGCGGGGCCCGCCCGGCTTGCCTTTCTCACGGAGAGGGACACCTTCTCCGTCTGCACTTTCCTCTCCGGCTCTCAAATTACATTCCATTCACAAAAAACAATCTAGATGTTAAGACGTGTGAGCACATCCTAAGGCAAAAAGCGAGGTGGAAAAATGTGGTCAGAGAGCGAGCTCGCTGGGATTGGGGCACAGGAAGTCGCTACGCCCTCCCCCTCTCCACCCACCCACACACACATGCCAGCTGGGAAGCCTTCCCATCTGCTGCGTGGGTTTCCAGCCTCAGAGTTGCCCGCTCGGTGGAGGGGGTTGTGGGGGCTGAGCCAGGAAGGCAAAGAAATTTGGAGGACAGTCATTCCGTCCTTTCTTCTTGGCCAGGGCTGCTGGGTACAGTTGGGCAGGTTGTTCACTCTGTGAGAGTGGCTGGCTGCATTCCACGAGCCATGTGCCCTGGCCTGGGACTCTGTCCCCCGGCCGGAGCATCTTCCCCTCCCCAACAAAGGTACTTCTGCACAAGGGGTGCCCGGGGGGAGGGGGGTCAATCAGCCAAGCGTCCGACTTCGGCTCAGGTCACGATCTCATCGTTTGTGAGTTCGAGCCCCGAGTCGGGCTCTGTGCTGACAGCTCGGAGCCTGGAGCCCGCTTCGGATTCTGTGTCTCCCTCTCTCTGTGCCCCTCCCGTGCTCACGCTCTGTCTCTCTCCCTGTCTCTCAAAAATAAATAAAAACATTAAAAAAAAAATATTCACAGATACTGCTTGGGCTAGTGATCCTGGCTTCTGTATCTTTACTTCTTAATTTGCCTAAAACAGAACTTTGCTAAGCGTGACCCCCCCCCCCCCGGCCCCCGGATATTCCCCATGGCTCTCATTGATCTACAGGACAATGATAATAACACCCGCCTTAACTGACCATTCTCTATGTGCCCAGATGGTGTTCAGGGATTTTGTATACAGCGTTCCTTCTCCACCAGCACACACAATCTTTATATTATAAAGTATAACATGTATACAGAAAAGTACGTAAAACTTGTATATACTGTTTAACAAATTATAGAGTTTTTTTTTCTCATTTATTTTTGCAAGAGAGAGAGAGAGAGAGCAGGGGAGGGGCAGAGTGAGAGGGAGACCCAGAATCCGAAGCGGGCTCCAGGCTGCGAGCCATCAGCACGGAGCCCGACGCGGGGCTCGAACCCACGAACCGCGAGATCGTGACCTGAGCCAAAGTCTGATGCTTAACCGACTCAGCCCCCCAGGCGCCCCAACACTCTTGAACCTCACAGCAGCCCTGTGCGTAGCTATTACCATCCCATTTTCCAGATGTGGAGACAGACGCAGAGGGGGTAACTTGCGGGCCTGAGATCGTCCAGTAAGGGGTTGGGGCGGGATTTGAACCCCGGCCTCTGGCCGCATAAACCCATGGGAATCCCCTGCTGCTTCGTCTCGGGGCGTCCTCACGGCAACCTGCTTCTCTCCTTGTCCCCATTTCCCAGACGGGACACTGAGGTCACAGGCATGGCTCGCTTGTCCAGGCCTCCGTGCTTACACCGTCACCCAGTCCCTGTGCACACGGTAGGTGCTGAATGCCTCTCTTCTGGAAGGTTGCGGGTGCATTCGAGCCCAGCAGGGGCCAACCCCGGCTCCAGGCAGATTTGCGAGCGGCACGGGGACCCCGCCCGCGTGGCACCTTCCTCGTGCCCAGGAGAGACTTGTTTCGGGGCCGAGTCCCAAGGATGCCAGCTTTCCCTCGCGCCGCGTGGCCGCTCGCGGGGGCCTTGGCTGCGCACCCCTTCACCCCGCCGAGCTCTGCACACAGTAGGGCCCGCGTGGAACAGAATTTCACACGGGGCGGGGGTCTCGGCAGCTGGAAGACCGGCGCTCAAACCCCAGCCCCTGCTCTTGTCGCCCGGAGAAAATTACGTCGCTGCCCTCCAGCCGCCTCCTCCCGGTCCCGTGCCCGGGGAAGGCGTCGGCACACAGTAGGCATGTTTCTTTCCCGGACTCGAGACGCCGGCAGTGGCGGATCTGGCGGCCCGAACAAAACCAGAGACGGCTTTTCACATGGACTCCTTATCCACGTGGCCCCACAGGCTTATTCCTGTTCTGGGATTTTTTTTTTTTTTTCCTTTTTTCTTTTTTTTTCCCCCGTCGCATCTGTCAGTATCATAAATACTTGCAAGGGCAAGAAAAAAATTCCCCCAGACTTTACGTCAACACAAACAGCCCTAATTGGTCCTGGAGCCTCATAATTCTCCGATTGTCTTGACCGTGTGTATCTGGGAAATTCACAGCAGTAAAGGTGAAGGGTGTTTTCATCCGTGAATGGATGTCTTCAACTGAAATTCGGCTCCAACCCCTCGCCTTGGGGCACTTTTTCTGTGTGTGAGCAGAAATCGGACTTATCGCTTTCTTAGGGGAAGGAGAAAATGCATGAATATTGAATTATTCGGCTGCCAAGAGGGGAGGGGTAGGAGCCAAGTGAATGGAGAACCGGGTTTTTCTTTGCAAAGGCCAAGGCAGGATCCGATGTAGCCCTTCGGATCTGTGTCTGTCCTCCCCCGCTGCGTCGTGTTGGGGGCCACAGGCTGTCATGTTTCTGCTACCCCGGCGTCTCTAGTTTTGGAAAGGATCAGCTGTGGGCGAGTTTGGGTAATTTCCGGTCTGTTCTTCTGGGCTCCTTGGCATATGTTGTTCTGCTCGCAGCAAACCTACGAGCAGGGGTGGTGTAGGCGGAGCCAGCGTAGGGGAGAGGGGAGGGGAGGTCCACGCAAGGCTTTGGCCAAAGAATTGCCAGCCCGGAGGGAGGGAAAAGGGGGTGGGGAGCCTGCGGCCGACCTGTGGCTGATGAGGCTAGAACATTCTGCAACGTGGAAGCCAAAACATTCCGGGAGAAACATTCTGTAGCTTCCAGCCTTGGAAGTGGAGGAAAAAGATTTCCTCTTCGGGCAGCTTCTGGGGGCTCTGGGGACGGCCCCCACCAGTGGCAGAGAGGGGCGGGGGCGGGGGACAGGAAACGGGGTCGAGAGACTGGGCAGGACCAAATTTGGAGATACGCAGGGGCAAGAATTTCAGCCCCGGTGGAATAGGGCTCTGTAAACACAGAGCGTCCTCCTGTGACTGTGATCCCGGGGGCAGCCGCCTCTGCTTCTGGGGCGGGTAAACTGAGGCACCAAGCTGCCTCCACTTTGCAGAGCGAGTTTCCAGGAGGGCTGCATGGCTGCGGAGAATGACCACAAGCACGTTTCCCGAGCAGCAGCCGTGTGCACGGACTTCTGTTACGCTCCCGGGTCCCTGGCATGCCCCGCAAGGGACAGGCCATCAGGTCCCTAAGACAGATGTGGACCCTGAGGCTCAGAGAGGTGAACAGTCTGGCCCAGGCTCCTTAGAAAGAGTTTACGTTGGGGCGCCTGGGGGGCTCAGTCGGCGAAGCGTCCGACTGGGCTCAGGTCACGATCTCACAGCTCATGAGTTCGAGCCCCGCGTCGGGCTCTGCGCTGACAGCTCGGAGCCCGGGGCCTGCTTCTGCTTCTGTGTCTCCCTCTCTCTCTGTCCCTCCCCCACTTGTGCCCTCTCTCTCTCTCTCTCTCTCTCTTTCAAATAAACATTCAAAAGAAAGAAAGAAAGAAAGAAAGAAAGAAAGAAAGAAAGAAAGCTTAAGTGTATATCAAGTGTAAAGGCATTCTCTATAAACTGTTGAACATAAAATAATGAAGAATTCAAAATTGTCATACCAACTGTTAGGAACAATTACGACCATTGCATTACAGGGACTGTTAGATCGAGTTCCTCTGTTGCTGTCTGGCAGAAAATTGACATAATTGATGTGCACATAGCCCAGCTTTCCCATCAGTAAGGCGATAATAAACATACAGAAATATTTGTTTAAATTATAAAGATGTCCCCGATGCAAACAGCATCCCCTTGGATGTGGTTCTTTGCGCATTGTGCAACCTAAGCAACTGACCCGTGGCAACCCTGATGATAAGCAGCCCTGATGCATAAGCAGATTTGAACTTGGGACCGCCTTCCGGAGCCCGGGTACCCCACGGGCTCATCCCATGATTTAATTGGCTTGTGACGTGGCCCCACCCCAGTTTCTAACCTCAAAGACAAAGAGCAGTGACGGGTCAGAAGGGAATAAAAGGAATAGCGGGGGAGGGGATGATACAGCTGGCCCTCGAACAACGCGGGCTTGAACTGCACGGGTCCACTTAGGTGTGGCGTTTGTTTCCCCAATGAATACAGTGCTATCAATGTCTCCTCCTCATGATTTTCTTTAGAGTTTTTTTTTTTTTTTAATGTGCATTTATTTTTGAGAGACACAGAGAGATAGAGCGTGAGCGGGGGAGGGGCAGAGAGAGAGGGAGACACAGAATCCGAAGCGGGCTCCATCCAGGCTCCGAGCCGTCAGCCCAGAGCCCGACGCGGGGCTCGAACTCACGGACCGCGAGATCGTGACCCGAGCCCAAGTCGGACGCTTCACCGACGGAGCCCCCCAGGCGCCCCATTATGATTTTCTTAATAACCTTTTCTTCTTTCTAGCCTACTTTATTGCAAGAATACAGCGTATAACACACATTACGTCCAAAATAGGTGTTGATTGGTTGCTTCTGTCATCGGTGAGCCTTCTGTAGGCTCTTAGCGGTTAAGTTTCGGGGGAGTCAAAAGTTATCCGTGGATTTTCGCCTGCAGGGGTCGGGGGAGGTCGGGACCCCTAACTCCGGTGTTGTTTCCAGGGTCAACTATATATACAGTTGCTATCACTCCCTCCCCAGTGCTGGTACAGGGCCCGGCATACAGTAGGCGCTCATTAATGCAGATCGAATGAACCACTGTGCGTATGCGCGAAGGCTAAGGCCGCCTCCCCTCCCCTCACGCCTTGTCTGACGCCCACGTGGCACCGAGCCCGGGGACGGTGGCAGATGGAGGCGCCACCGTGTGAAACCCCACCGAGCCAGGGGAATCGGAGCCAGCTCCCACAGGCCCCGGGACACCGTGGACCGTGTGAAAGCCACCAGCCAGAACCTCTTGTAATCAGGGACAATGCTCGGCCCTCTGTCCCGAAGGACATCCCGGTGTCTCCGGAGGCCAGAACGCCCTTGCCAAGTGGCCTGGCCCCCTGCCCGCCCAGCACCGCCTTCCAAGGGCGGGACCCACCTGGCGACTCCTTCCTCCCAGCTGCTGGCTCCGGGGGTTCCGGCCACACCTTTCCTGTGGCCGCCCCTTCTCTTCCCGGCCCCCACCCTGCTGGCCGGGCCGCTCCACTTTCTGCCCGCCACCACCCGCAGGCTGTCAGGGCAGTTCCCCCTGGAAGGAGGTGACGAGCAGGGAGTTGAGCACAGGGGTGGTGCTGGCTGGGGCCCGGGCGCCTGACTTGCTTGTCACGCTTGGCAGGGGTGGGTGTTGAGAAGGGGGGGCTCGTCCGTGTGGGTGCCCTCCTCCCCGACTCGCTCGGGCTTTGCCCAGCAGCCCTGAGGCAGCTGTCACCCCCACCTGCCACATGGGGGACGTGACTGAGGTTACCAGCTGCGGGCAGGGTTTAGGCTCAGGCACATCCGAGGCGCCTGGGGGGCTCAGTCGTAGGTGCACGACTCTGGGTCTCGGCTCGGGTCTTGGTCACACGGCTTTGTGGGTTCGAGCCCAGCGTCGGGCTCAGCGCCGACAGCTCAGAGCCCGCTTGGGGCTCTCTCTCCCCTCTCTCTGCCCCTCCCTGTCTCATGCTTTCTCCCTCCCTCTCAAAATAAACAAATAAACTTTAAAAAATGTCTATCTTTGGGGCGCCTGGGTGACTCAGTCAGTTGAGGCGGCCGACTGTGGCTCAGGTCACCATCTCACGGTTCGGGGGTTCGAGTCCCGCGTCGGGCTCTGTGCTGACAGCTCTGAGCCCAGAGCCTGTTTCGGATTCTGGGTCTCCCTGTCTCTCTGCCCCTCCCCCGCTTGCTCTCTGTCTCTCCCAAAAATACATAAACATTAAAATATAAGTAAATAAATGAATGAAATAAAAAATATATGTATCTTTCAAAAAAAAAATGCTCAGACACGTCTGCCTCCCAACCGGGAGTGACTGACCACGCGACCGTCCTGCCTCACAGAGGCTCTGCGAACCCCGGGGCTCCGCGGGGCCCAGCATGTTCGGGCCGCATCTGCGCCTGGTAGAGATGCAGGGGTCACGGCCGGATCCCCACCCCCCACCCCTGCCCACCTCCTGGCTCCAGTAATACCCCAACAACGCAGAAAGTAGAGTGGCCTTTGCCCAAACGGCAGTTCTTAGGGGGAGGCCACAGCGACTATGTTGCTTCCTTCTGAAGTTTCTCCAGGATGGACGCTGGGGGTGGGGGTGGGGGGGTCACCACCTACACCTGGGGGGCAGACGTCTCCCGGGAGCCTGGCGGTCAGGGGAACGTGGAGGGGAGGGCAGGAGGGGCGCGGAAGCGAGGAGAAGGGAGTCAAGGACCGCAGTCAAGCCACAGGACCGGGGGGGTTACAGGTTACCCAAGACGCGGGGCAGCTCCCGGGGGCGGGTGTCTGTCCCTCCCAGCCCCCCCAGCAAAGCCTAATCAGTCGGAGCCACTGTCCTGCTGAGGAGAGTCCTGCCGGACTGCTGACCAACCCCCCCCCCCCCCTTTGGCCTGGGGGTCAGGAGCGCCGTGTCCGGGCCTCAGTCCTGTCAGGCATTAGCAGCCGTATTCCCGAGCAGATTCATCGCCACTCGGACCCTCCGTCTCTTCGTCTGAAAAGTGAGTGCGACACAGTCCCTGACTCGGGGGTGCCTGGTGGGGAAGGGACAGTGGTTGTGAGGAGGAGAGAAGCTGCCATGATGCAATCAAAGTGCTTCTTGGTGTTCCCACAAGCGGGAAAGAAAGGAAGGAGGTTCAGGCCATCCCCAAAAGGTCAGCGCGAGGGTTAAGGGAAAGAATCCTCTGTTTCCTCCAGGACTTGGCCTTGGTTTGGCCCGCTTCCTGCTCCGAGAGGGCCGCGCGGGCCTGCCCTCATTTAACTTCTCCACCGTTCAGCGGCTTTGCCAGGGCCTGACCCGGCGAGGTTGGTCTGATTGTCCTCAGCCTGCCGTTTTAAAGCGAAAATAGGCAGGGAAACTGCAGGACCTGCGGAAACGGTCCCCCTCCTCGCTGCAGTGCACGCGGCAGTTGCCCCCCCCCCCCCCCGCCCCTTCCAGACGCTCCCATTCCGTGGTGCTCTGATGCTCCCGGTCAGTGGGTCACCCAGGGTGGTTCCTGTGCCCACAGGCCCGGCGAAGGAGCCAGCGTCGCAGCTCCAGAACTAGAAGCGGCCCTGCAGAGACCCCTTGGGGCTCCGCCTGGCTGGCGAGCGGGCGCGGGCACCGACCTGCTGCAGGAGCTCTGGACACCAGCCCCCCGCCCCCGCCCCCGCCCGCAGAGCCGTTTTGGGGAACAGGAACGTCATCCCGGTATTGCATGGCACAAGGTGCGGGGCTCAGGCTGATACTTCCCCGCACCTCCGCCCACCTAGGAAAAAAAATCTCAGGGAAGGACTTCCGATTGGTCCTCCTTAGGTCACATGCCCCTCCCTGCACCAATCGCAGTGTCTGGGAGAATGGCAAATTGTGATTGGCCAGAACCGGTCCTCGTTGCCTAGAGGCAAAGGCAAACTCTGGTGATTGGCACCTGCCCCCTGAACCTCAAGGTCGGGGCCAGCAGAAGCCCATTCCCCAAGGTCGGGGCCGCAGTGTCACCGGCAGGGGGTGGGGGTTCTGGGCAAACCCTGCCAGATGGCCACACCCAGGCCATGTCCAAGGTGGGGTGAGGGGAGCGGGCTGTGTGGGGTCGGTCAGGCAGGGGGAACGCACCCCCTCCCCCCCCCCCCATGGCTCTGGGACACCCCCCCCTTCTGCCATGTGTCCACAGAGAAGGGGTGTGGTGACGCCTCCTGTGCGGTCGCGGTGCGGTGGCCGGGCTGTCCCGATGCCCCGGGCCTCCCTTCCCCGCCGCTAGAGCACACGTTGCAAACATCTGCCCGGCAGGGCGGCTGCTGGGGGTCGCCTCCTGGAGCTCCCCGCTGCTGACAGGAACCAGCTCTCGCCTTTTTATTACCCGCAGCGCACATCTGGGAACACTCTGGATCAGTCTGGTCGAGCCAGTGGGCCGAAGAGCTGACTCCCGGCCAAGCTCACGGGGCGGGGGGAGGGGGGGGCGGCGGTGGCGACAGCCCGGGTCTGGGAAGCGCCGCCCCCCCTACACACCCCTCCCGCAAAGCTGCCCCGTGTGACCGCTCCTGGCCGGCTGCCACGGAGGCGGTTGTGTAACCAGCCTCGTCCAGGAGGGAGGGGACGGCCTGGGCCCAGGGCGGGGTCCCCCCGGCCAGGCTGGCCTGCCAAGCCCAGGGAGGGGGCCTCTGGGGTGGTTTTAGGTTGGGGACGTGATGGGGGGGGGGATGCTGGGGCTTCTCTGATTAGGGCTCAGCAGTGGTTACCCCTCCCCCACTTCCTCCCTCGCCTCCGTGTCTCTCCTCTCTCCTCCCCTCCCCGAGACTTCGAGTCTTCTCCTTGGAGGAGCTCGGCCTTAAGCCCCACCTTTGCAACTGAGCAGGGGGCAAGATCCTGAACAAACAGCATTATTTTGGACACACCTAGGCTTTCTGCTGGAAGACGACAGGGGGTGGCGGATGGGGGAGGGGGACAGCTGCGGTCCCTACCCGCCCCCATCCCGTGTTGCACCCCTTCCTCTCGGGCCTCTAAAGAGAGAGAGATGACCCTGCAGCCTCCAGAACTTTCCTGGTGCTCCCGGGCCGTGATGCTGGCTGCCGAGTTGGGCACGGCTGCAGAGAGGCTTCACGGACCCCCCAGAGCTGTGAGCCACTGCCAGCCGCAGCCACAAACCCCCCAGCCCCGGCCAGCTGGGTGCTGGCAGCCCGTGGCTTCCTGGCCGTCTGTCTATCCATCCGTCTGTCTGTGTGTGGCATCCTCCTCCCGTTACCTGCTGAAACCCCCACCACCAGGACACTTTATGTCGTATTTATTTTGTTTACAAGTGACAACTCTTGGGGCGCCTGGGCGGCTCAGTCGGTGAGGCGTCTGACTTCGGCTCAGGTCACGATCTCGCGGTTCGTGGGTTCGAGCCCCGCGTCGGGCTCTGTGCGGACGGCTCGGAGCCTGGAGCCTGCTTCCGATTCTGTGTCTCCCTCTCCCTCTGTCCCTCCCCTGCTTGCTTTCTCTTTCTCTCTCTCTCTATCTCAAAAAAAGAAACATTAAAAAAATTAAAAAGAAATAAAAATAAAAGTATCAGCTCTTCGGCAAATGGAAAGCCTCACCAGGGAAGGCTGGCTGGCCCCGGGGCGGCAGGGCAGGGCTGTTAGTCCCGTCTCCTCGAAGCCAGGAGAGCAGAGAAGTCCTGAGGCTCTCGGCCATCCCCCAGGCTCGGCCAGAACGTCCCCTTCAGCCGTGTATTCGTTTTTGGTTTTGTTTTGTTTCGTTTCGGTTTTGTTCACAGTGACCGAATCGTCCCGGGTCGAGGCCCGTGCCAGGTACCTGGATTATAACAGTGCCAGACAGAGTGTCCCTGCCTCTTTTACTTTACTGGCATGTTAGGAATAAAACAAATCCAGTCAGTGAATGCAAGTCATTATGATTAGGGTGGGTCTATAAAGAAGCTAAGCACCAGAACCCATGAGGCCGAGATCAGCCTGTTTCAGACGGGTGGGGCGCCTCTAACCCCCGGGCCGGGCAGGAAGAGAGGTCTCCCCTCGTGAGTAGGGGAAACGATGCTCCAGGCAGTGGGGAGATCACGTGCAAAGGCCCTGAGGTAGAAAAGGCTTGGTGGGGTCTAGGGCCTGAACGGAAGCTGTGGGGCTTTGATGGAGGGAGCAAGGAGAGAGGAACAGGAGGGGGTGGGGGCACAGGACCTGATCATGGGAATCCCGTGGGCCCTGGCCGGGACCTTGAGCTTTGTTCGAAGAGTAGAGGGAAGCTATTCCGTGGGCCGACGCAAGGGAGCGTCACCATCTGGCCTGCATTTTAGGAAGACCACTCTCCTAAAGACAGAGCAGAGAGAGCTCTGTCTTGGGACAGACGTTGGGAGGAGCCAACCATAATCAGGGAAGCAGAGGTGATGGTGGCCTGGCTGGGTAGAGGCCCTGAGGTGGGACAGCAGGTTAAGCCAGGAGACATCAGAGCCTCCACCCTCGTCGGGGCCTAGTTAGCAAGGGGAACAGTCAACCACGTATTTAAATACAAAATATAGGAGCAGCTGTGGGGGGCTGCAGGAGTCCTTAATGAGGGGCATCTAACCTAGTCTTGGAACAATCAGGAGGGCTTCCTGGAGGAGGAGACATCTAAGCTGAAAACGGAAAGATGAGTAAGAGCCAGGAGAAAGGGGGTTGGCACAGCGGGAATACGGTGTCCCAGGCAGTGGGAACAACCCACGCAAGGGCTGGAGACAAGAGGGAGCAGACACCTTCGAGGGCCACGGAAGGTCAGCGTCCCCAGGGCAGAGGTGACGAAGGGACACCGGGGACCCAGGAACCACTGGGGGATTGAAACCTCAGCGTCACAATCAGACATCTGCGTCTTCTGTATCTTCATCGGATTTTCTTTTTAATGTGTATTTATTTTTGAGAGAGAGAAAGTGCAAGGAGGGAGGGGCAGAGAGAGAGGAGAGAGAGAATGCCAAGCAGGCTCAGCTGTCAGCGCAGAGCCCGACGCGGGGCTCGAACCCGCGAGCCTCGAGATCCTCCCCGGAGCCAAAGTCGGAGGTTTAAGCGACTGAGCCACCCAGGCGCCCCTTTTTTTTTTTTTTTTTTTTTTTTTTAATCGAAAGGGGAAAATGTATAATCTATTTGACTGTGAAAGCCGTTGCACGAATAGCCTGGCTTTAAAAAATATTTAAAATATTTTCAACAACCAAATCTCTCCCTGCGAGGTGCTTTCGGGCAGCAGGGGAGGCTGGTTGGCGATGTGGCCTCCCGGTCCTACAAAGCGGCGTTTGGAGAAGGGGCCTCCGGGGAAGGAGAAACACGGATCCTGGGAAGAACACCCACAGCTATCGAGAAGGCCTGTCGCTGTCACCCCAGGGCTAAAACTGAAGCATTAAGGAGCCCATCGAACTCAACCTCGGCCTGCCGTCTGCTGCGGGCCCGGCCCGGGGAAGGCAAGTCCCACAAAGGTTCGACGAAGACGCTGCATTCGGGGAGCGGAGACGTGCTCATTTCTTTCCCTCTTAACACTGCCTCCCACCCCAGGGATACCTGGGGGGCTCGGTCGTTTGTTTGAGTCAGGATCCAACTAAGGTCCACGCCGTGGAGGGTTAATTTAACATAGACGCTTAACATACAGACCGTAGGCTTCTCCTTTGTTCCTTTCTGTCCCTCTCTTTCTCTCTCCCCTCTCTCTCTCTCTCCCTCTGTCCCTATCTCTGTTTCTGTCTCTCCTCTCCCCCTCCCTCTCTGTCCTTACAATGTATTTATTGATGGAACAGAGTTGTTTGTCTTGGGTGGGAGTCTATTTTCACATGGTCCCTAAGTAGTAATGCACATATATATTTATACGTGTGTGTGTGTGTGTGTGTGTGTGTATGTGTGTGTGTGTTTAAAAACCACTGCACTAGGGGCGCCTGGGGCGGGGGTGTTCGGTCGGTTGAGCGTCTGACTCTCGATTTCGGCTCGGGTCGTGATCTCATAGTTTTGTGGGTTCGAGCCCCACGTCAGGCTGTGGGCTGACAGCTCACGGAGCCTGTTTCGGATTCTGTGTCTCCCTCTTTCTCTGTCCCTCCGCTGCTCGCACTCTCTGTTTCTCAAAAATAAACATTAAAAAATATATAAAAATTAAAAAAGTAAATAAATAAATAAATAAAATAAAGGTGGGGGGGGCAGACTGCAGGACCATGAACTCCTCCTGCAGGAAGGGCATGGGGAAGAGAATTCCCGTTCTCTGAGCACCCCCTTGCCCAGAGGCTTTGTGCGTGTTCAAGGTGTCGTGGCATAGTGGCTGAGAGGGTGGCTGCGTGAGCAGTGTGGGCCGTGAGGGGCATCGTCCACACAGAAGTTAACGGGGATACCTGGGGGGCTCGGTCGGTGAAGCATCCGACTCTTGGTTTCGTCTCTGGTCATGATCTCACGGTCTGTGAGTTCGAGTCCCACACGGGGATTCTGCTCGGGATTGTCTCTCTACCTCTCTCTGCCCCACCCACACACTCTCTCTCTCTCTCAAAATAAATAAAGTTAAAAAAAAAAAAAAAAGAAGTTAATAATGATGGGGCCAGCTAAAAGTTGACCTGCTTTTCAATTTGTAACAGTGTCACTGAGGTCTAAGTCACAGGCCACACGGGTCACGTGTACTCGATTCGGTGTTTCTCAGTATAGTCGCAGATTGTGACGCCTTCACCACCAGCTAATTCCGGAACATTTCCGTCAACCTGGAAAGAAATTCTCTATTCTGTTCTCACCGTCCTTCCCCATTTTCATCCAAGTCGGTATCCCTACGCTACCTGTAAGCTCCCCCCTGTCCCTTGGGATTGGCCTACACTGGCTATTTCTCCAGACAGATGGAATCCTACCGTGTGTGGCCTTTCGTGACTGGCTTCTTTCACTCCGTGTGATGTTGTCAAAGGTCGTCGGTGGTGTCCTTTCCTCTTTTTTATGGCCGCGTAATATTTCAGTGCGTGGCTAGACCATTTTGGTCGATCCGTTCATCCATTGATGGCCGTTGGGTGGTTTCCACGTTGGGCTATTATGAACAAGGCTGTTGGAATCGTCTGCGTATAGGATTTTGTGCGGGTGTATGTTTTCAGGTCTCCGGGTTGCAGGATCATATTATAAGTCCACGTTTAGCCTCCTGAGGCTCTGCCAGGTTCTCCAGAGTGGCCGCCCATGTTACATGCCTCTCAGCCGTGTGTGAAGGCTCAATTCTCTCTACGTCCTCACTAACCCTTGTTTCTATCTGCCTTTTTGGTGACGGCCATGTGTTCTGAATACAGGTCCCTTATCAGATACGCGATTTGCACATATTTTCTCCCGCTCTGTGCGTTGTCTTTTCACTTTCTTGGTGGTCACCTTTGGAGTGGGAAAGTTTTCAGTTCTGACAAAGCTCGATTTCCCTGTTTTCTCTTTTGTTATTTGTCCTTTCAATGTCATTTCAGAGAGCCATTGTGTAACCCACAGTTATGAAGATTTTCCCCTAAGTTTTCTTCTAAGAGTTTTTTTTTTTAATGTTTATTTTTAAGAGAGACAGATCGAGTGCGAGTGCGGGAGGGGCGGGGGGGAGACACAGAATCTGAAGCAGGCTCCGGGCTCTGAGCTGTCAGCACAGAGCCCAACGCAGGGCTTGAACCCATGAACTGGGAGATCATGACCTGAGCCATAGTCGGACGCTTGACCGACTGAGTCACACAGGCGCCCCTCTTCTAAGAGTTTTTTAGTTTTATCCATTTTGTCACGTAAGTCTTGGATTCATTTTTAAGTTTGAGTGTATGGTGTGAGGTAGGGGTCATGCTCCATCCTTGTGCATATGGCTGTCGAGTTATCCCAGCCCTATTTGTTGAAAAGACTATTCTTTCCCCATTAAGCGATCTTGGAACCCTTGTTGAAAATCGGTTGACTGTAGAGGTGAGGGTTTTATTTCTGGACTCTCGGTTCTCTTCCATTGATCTATGTGTCTTCCCTCACCACCCAGCCTGAGTGACTGTAGGTTTGCGCCAGGTTTTGAAATCAGGGCAGTGACCCTCCTCCAGGTTTGCTCTTCATTCTGGAGATTGTTTTGGAATTTCCCCTATGAATTTTAGGTTGAGGTTTTTCAGGCTCTTTTTTATTCTAAATAATATCACTGGTAAAATCTTAAGCATGGGGCCCAAGCACCAATGTGCCCGGGTTGATGCCTTTGGTCCTACTGCTTACTAGCTGTGTGACCTTGAGCAGGTTAATGGGCCTCTCTGTGCCTCATCCATCTCAGGCGTACGATGTGGATGATGAGTGTTCCTGCCTCGTGGGGCTGGCTGCCACAAAGATGAAATAAGCCAGGACGGGGGAAGGAGATCTTGGCGTATAGCACACTGATGGCCCTTGGCGAGCTTTAAAATATACTCTTACCGGGTCCCCAAGCCCAGAAGGTTCGATTTGATGTGTTCAGGTGCAGCCTGGGAAAGGTGTTGTGGCCTTTTTTTTGTTTTTAGTTTGCCTTTTGTTTTCTTTAACTCCCAGGTGATTTTACAGGGAAGCGCGTTAAGGACGACACAATCATCCCCGCGTGGCGAGGCACCTGTGCGCTCACACCAGGTTCGGGCTCCGGGATCCAGAGAGGACACCTCCCCTGACCTCAGGATGCCCGACAACTTGGCAGACGGGCAAAGAGACACGCGGCGAGGAGATTCAGTACGGTGAAACGCAACGTCACGACACAACGCAAAATACGCGACATGACCTGAAATGAATGTAAACGGTCTCGTCAGAAAAAGTTTGGGAACAAGGCGAGCCCGGGGTGGGGGGAGACAGCGCACGGAGACCACCGGTCCGGAGTCCCCCCTCGTGAGCTGGTGGAGACCGGAAATGGCCACGCCTCCCTCCCGGGCCGGCCCTGAGGACTGAACCAGGCGTCCACGTGGGTGCGGCCGCCCTGACAAATCGGCACAAGAGGTGTGGCCGGCGACAACACCGATTTATTGTCTTGCCGTTCTGGGGGTCAGCAGCCCTAACGCGAGGGTGTGGGCAGGACTGCGCTCCTTCTGGGGAATCCAGGGGGGACTCTTCTGCCCTTTCCCTAGGGCACCTGCACTCCTGGGCTCGAGACCTCTTCCCGAATTCTCAGGGCCAGCCGAGAAGCACCTGCCCGTCTCTTGCTCTCTGACCCTGCTTCTGTCACACGTGTCTTCTGACTCGGGCTCTCCTGCTGCCCTCCTACAAGGACCCTCGTGACGACATGGCCCCCCCACCCAAGCCGGGACGTGGTCTCCATCTCGAGATCCTTCCATTACCTCTGCGAGGTCCTTTGGCAGGTAAGGTCACGAATTCGCAGGTTTCGGGGTTTCGGGTGTGCATCTCTTCGGAGCTGTTGTCCTGCGGACCACGACGGTGGTGGTTAGCACCTGCCGATCCCGTCTGACCTGCCGGGCAGCCTGTGTACCAACCCACAAGGCCGCTCTCCCCAATTCGTCAGCGGGGCACCAGAGGCCCCGGGTCACCACAGCAGAGGCAGGACCAGCCGTGCGCGTCTTCCCTGTGGGAACGACCCGGGGGGTTTCAGGCCACATTTGAGTTAGAGGAACTGTCGGAACCGATCACGATTAGCACGGAACAAGCTTGACCGACGATCGGAGGCGAGATAGCGAGAGGGACGGTGGTCTCCCAGGCAGGCGGGATGGTGGGGCCCAAGGCCTCAAGGGGTCGGGGCTGGAATGTTTGGAGACAGAGAGGGGCCTCGCTGGAGAGAAGGCTCCCATCGGTGGGGAGGCCTGAGGCTTGAATACCGAGCCTCGGTGTCTAGACTGGATCCCTTGGGCAGTCGGGAGCCACAGAAGGTGTGTGAGCAGAGGAGTACCATGAGGAAGGGGGCTGTTAGGAAGGCTGTCCCTCAGAGGCCTAAATGCCCTCCCTTCACCCACAGCAACCTTTCTACCCCCGGCATCCCTGGGGACCGCCTGGCCCTGTCCCTTTGGGAAGAATTAGGTCCACTGGCACCTCGTTCCTGTGCTCGGGGACCACTTGGCGGCCGGAAGCAATGCGTTGTCATGCTGGCCTCCAGGATTTCCTGCAGCAGCCCAGGGGCCGGACGGGGCTTTGTGGAAATGCTCCCCGGAGAGCCCCGTGCTGCCCGGCCAGGGTCAGGGTCAGGCCCAGCAGGCGGCAGAAGGGGGGGCGTCGCTCAAAGCAAAGGGGACCTTGGGGAGAGGGCCTATGCAGGAAGTGGGTGCTCTCTGCTCATTGGGCCTCGGGACCTCCAGGGCCCTGCCCACCGGCCTCCAGGCTCTGGGTGGGGGCCGCCCCCCAGCATCCTCTGCAGGGGGTGCCGTGGCTCTGACGGTGGCAGGCTCTCCTGACCCCAGCTGGCCGTCGGCTCGTCTGCTCTTTGCATCCAGCAGACATGACATCTGGGACCTCAGGGACCTCAGGACGTGTCCCCCTCCTCATCAGAAGGGCCCTTTGGACCCCCCTGCACCGAGAACATGTGAGGCTTGTCACTCCTGGCCTCAAACTGCTTTTGGCTGAGAGTAAGGACACACGCTGGCCAAAACGGAATTATATTTATACAAATAGTGTCCACCCAGTGCCGAGCGGCCAGGAGGGGCTCAATAAATGGGCGTCGGGGGACGGGGGGGGGGGCGGTGGGGGAGGGGAGACATCCAGCCAGCCCACCACGCCCCCAACCACGACAGGCCACCTCCTGAAAGGCTCTGTGGCTCAAGGCTACGATACCCCAGGGGCCCGGCCTGCCTCCCTGCAGCCTCCAAACCCCAGCCAAGGCCACATAACGTGTCCTGTCGCCAAACGTCCTAGGCTTGTCCGCGTTCCCTGTGGCCTGGATCCGGACGGGGCCCCGGTGGTTCTATGAGAAGCCGGCCGGGGCCTTAGCACAGGGCTCCGGGCGGAGGTGGGGGTCAGCAACCTGATTCCTGCCCCAGGGTGACTGGGGAAAACACCTCTTGAGCCCCCAAGCCTCTTTGGTGCCTCTGTCCCACCACCGGCAACACACCCGGCACCCCCCCCCCCCCCCCCCCCGCCCCCCCCCCCCCCCCGTTGTGCCCACGCACACGCCTGGAGCCCGGGGACCTTTGACAACAGCTGTCGTCCGATTCCCGTTACTGCCGAACAGGGGACTGATTGGGGTGTTTCTATCCACCTTCCAGATGCCTCTGAGCCCTGCTTGTCTGCCCCGTGGACCAGAGTGGAGGACAGGTGGGCAATGTGGCTGCGTGACCTTGGACGAGGCCCTGTCCTGCTCTGAGCAATGCCGGCTCCCCTGGAGAGTGCCCCCCCCTCCCCGCCCCTGCCCAGTGGTGGGACCCGGAAGCTCTGGGTCTCCCCCGACCCTCGGCCCCGCTGGAGGGAGGAGGAGAGGACAGCCGTGGGCTGTCTGTCCATTGCCAGGGAAAGCCACCTCCTCCTGGCAGTGGGCCGGGGTTCACCTTGGTGAAAACAAGAGCTGCCGTTAACTGGTCACCTGCTGTGGGCGGGACCGTGTCGGGCCACCAGCCTGGGCGTCTTATTTGGCCCTCGGCGTCCTGACAGCCAGGTGCTGTCATTGGCACTTTACAGACAAAGCCCCTAGACTCAGGGAAGGGTCGCGGCTCACCCAACGTCACCCAGCTGGTCAGGTGGGGCTGGGCTAGAAGCAGGGACATCGGTCGTCCTCTTTCTGTGAGGGCGCTGTGGATTCCCCCCCTCAGCGGGGGCACAGTGCTGTCCCCAAGAAGGTTCTGGAAAAAAACCTAAGCAATAAACGAAATGATTTCCAGCGGGGGGCATGCTACGTGGGGGCATCTCCAGGAGGCGATCCGAGAGTACCTCTCGGAAGAGGTGACTTTCTCGTTGATGCTGTGCTGAGCTTGAGAACAAGTGGGAGCTTTGCGTCCAGAGGGCATGAGGCCGACCCCCAGGGCCGAGAGGGTGGGGAGGCCGCGTGTGGTCCGGCTAAGCCCACACTGCACCGGGTGCTGTGGGAGAGACAAAGAGCCCTAAATCAGGTTTCCTGCCTTTGAGGAAATTCCAATTAGATGTGAGGTGCGATGCAGAGGCGTGATAAGTGGCTAACAATGGCAGGCAGGGGAAGAAAGCCAGTAGGACTAGCCGGTGAGGGCACGGGAGCCCAGAGGTGGCCGAGGCCCTGCGTGGGCTCTCCTTCAGTCCTCGGCGCTGGGCAGGCTGGGGCGGGGAAGGGAGGGGAGGTGTGGTCAGGACCCCAGGGGACGTCGAGGGCAGGGTACGAGTGTCCTGTGGCTGCCGTGACAACCGGCCACAGTCACGGTGGCTTCAAGCATCACAGACGTATCCTCTTACGCCGCTGCGGGTCGGGCGCCTGACGTGGGTCTCGCGGGCCAGCTGAGGCTGGCAGCATAGCTCGTTCCTTCTGGGCACCCCAGGGGAAATCCGTGCGCCTACTTTTTCCAGCTTCCAGGGGCCACTGCCTTCCTTGGCCTGCCGCCTCGCCCTCCGTCTTTAAAGCCAGCCTCCCAGCGGCCTCATTTTCCCTCTCTCTGCTTCTGACTCTCTGGCCTCCCTCTTCTAAGAGGCCCGGGGTCCCACGCGAGGGAGAAGTAGGGGCAGCCGAGCTGTGCCCACGGATGGAGCTGCTGGCTGGGGTTGGGGATGGACAGAGCCCCCCCCCCCCCACCCCCCAAAGGCGCCCTTTCTGCCATAATGGCCCTTGAATCTGACCAGTGACCTCGAGCCGGCTATATACCAGCCCGGGTCTGCTCTGGGGGGGGGCAGCCAGGACTCACACCGTTGAGGGGCCGTATGACTCCTCCCCCACTGATGGAGGGGCCGTGCCCTTGACAGCACGGGCAGTGGTTGGCTGAGTCTGTCCTCTCTCTGCCTCCCAGCCCGCTAGCTCGGTGCCTGGCGATGGGACCCAGGACTGTTGAGTCAGGATGCCCCCAGGCTAAGTGATGGAAATCTCAGCGCCACCCCGCCCCCAGACCCGCTGAGTGTCTCTCTCTTTTTTTTTTTTAAGTTTATTTATTGATTTTGAGAGAGAGAGAAAGAGAGAGAGAATCCCAAGCAGGTTCCGCACTGTCAGCGCGGAGCCCAACACGGGGCTTGATCTCATGAACTGTGAGATCGTGACCTGAGCCGACTGAGCCCCCCCAGGCGCCCCCAGAATCTGCATTTCAGTAAGGTTTCCAAGTGCTTTGGCTCCCGCCTGCCTGTCTGACCCACAGAGAATCGGGAGGCAGAACAGGGCGACCCCGCGGGCCGGGGGGCCAGGCTGGGGGGACAAGCTGAGCCGTAGAAGGCGGTGTGCCTCTGGAGGGGTGGGAGGCAGCAGGCAGACGTCGCCGTGATGGGGCAGGAGCAGCGACACCGATCACATGGTGTCGGAGGCGCCATCGTTGTTCCATTCTCCAGATGGACGGAGTGAGGCCCGGTGGCTTGCCTGACCCCGCTCAGCTCGTCTGTGGCTGGGCCAGGATGCAAATCCAGAAGTCCTGGCTCGAGGCCTTGCGTGGAGCCCATCTCCAAAATGCCTCCCTGAGGCACCAGGGAGCCACAGACGGTTGGAGGGCAAGGGAGCGATGTGAGCAAAATGGACTTTTTTGGAAGGCCGAGTGGGGCAGCGGCGTGCTGATGGGTTGGCTGGCGGGGGGGAGCCCGTGTGTGTGTGTGTGTGTGTGTGTGTGTGTGTGGGGGGGGCAGGGGGGTGGGGGGGTGGGGTGGGGAAGGGGAGGCCCCCGCGGGACACCGGCCTCCAATCCAGGCGGCAAGCGGCATGACCGCGTGGGGCGGGGCCGGCGCGGCTGAGACGCGGCCAAGAGCGAGGTCTCGGGACAACCGCCAGGGGGTCGAGGTGGCCACCTAGGGCCGGGCACGAGAGGCCGATGGCTGAGTCCACGGGAGAGGTTTGGCCACCTGGAGACAGACGCCCACGCACGCGGGTTTCCCTGGCTTATTTCTCGCTGTGCTTTCCTTACCTCCTCTTTCCCCGCGACTTGGAACAGACTGGAGTCCCTGGGAACTTCCTGTTGCCAGGCCGCCTCGCGGCCCTTCCTCCTGGCTCGGCCAGAGCGGGGGGGGGGTCCCAAGCAGGCCACATCCTGCCACCCGCTGGGAGCTCACAGGGCGTCCCCTCCCCTCAGATCTATTAAATTCCAGAGGGCAGAGGGCGGCCTGCAAAGGGGGCCCGGGGCACACGTGCCCCTCCGTGGAGGCCCTGAGCCCCCCAGATGTGTGTCCTGGGGGTGCGGGCTGGCCGACTGTGGCGGCCTGCTCACCTAGCCCCACGGGCTCACAAGTCTGCCAGCCTGGGCCGGTCGGTGGCTGACCTTGGGCGGGTTCCTCAACCTCTCCTGGTTTCCTTCTCAGTAAACACGGGGAGATTAATAATAATAAATGTTAAAAGATTCCCATCGGATGGGATTGTTTTGAAGATTTCTTGAAGATAATGAACGTGAAGGTCAGAGTAGCATTATAAACACGCTCATTACCATTTTTTCCTGGCAGGGATTGGCCTGAGGGCCTGGGGAGATCGTGGTCAGAAAGCTAGCTACTCGGGATTAACAAATGTTGGTTGAGCACCTACTACGTGCCAGGCGGTTGGTTGAGTACCTACTATGTTCTAGGCCCGGGGGAGAGAGCCATTCCTGGGAATAAGCAGACAAGAGCCCTGAACATCTCAGTCCTTTATCCTGGGCACTGGGTGCCCAGCCCTGCGCTCAGTGCTTCTGTGGGCCATCTTGTTCACCCTCCCCACCTTCTTCTGTGAAGAAGGCGTTATTCCTGCCAGATTTTCTCCCCTTTTGAAAGTTGGGGCAAAATTCACATCATCTAAAATTCACTATTGTAACCATTTTATTGTATTTTATTTTTTTTAATGTTTATTTATTTTTGAGAGAGAGAGTGTGCCAGCTGGGGAGGGGCAGAGAGAGACACACACACACACACACACACACACACACACACAATCCCAAGTGGGCTGTAGATTCTGAGCTGTCAGCACAGAGCCCCACGCGGGGCTCGAACCCACGAACCGTGAGAACGTGACCTGAGCCAAAGTCGGAAGCTTAACGGACGGGGCCACCCAGGGGCCCCTTCACCGTTTTAATATGCGCGATTCTGTGGCCTGTGGGGCATTCTCCGGCTTGGGCAACCACCTCTGTACCTAATTCCAGAACATTCCATCACCCGGAAAGGAGACCCTGTGCCCAGCAGCACTCACCCCCGCCCCCTCCCCAACTCCCGGCCACCGCGGTCTGCTTTCTGGCTCTAAGGATTCGCCAGTTCTGGACAGTTCACGCCGATGGACTCCCCCACGGCGCTCCCTGTGTGTCCGGCTTCCGTCGCTCAGCGGGGTGTTTGCGCCGTCCAGCCCAGCCACGTCGTGGTGGGTGTTAGGACTTCGCACCTTTTTACCGCCCAATAATGCTCCGCCGTGTGGATAGACTCCGTTTTGTTTATCCATCCGCCTGCTTGGGGGCGTCTGAGTTGTTTCCAGTTTTTCACCCCCATTTTAAAGACAATTGGAAACTGCATCCAAACCCGCTATTGGCCTAAGGGCCACACCTGCCCGTGACCCAGAAATTCCCCCCCGAGACCTTCACCCGAGAGAAACGAGAGCGCACGTGGACACCAAGAGCTGGTAAGCCACACCGGAAACAGGTCACATGTGCAGGGACAGGGCGAGCGTGCCGTGCTCCTCGTGGGGCAGGGTCCTGTCCCTCCACAGAGAGGGAGGGGTGACAGAGTCCCCCAGGGCCTCGGAACGATCTCAGAAACCCGACGCGGAGTGAAGGAACCCAGACCCGAGAGTGCGGGTGGCTCCGTTTGTACGAAGTTCTCGAAAAGCCAGACGTGCAGTGACAGAGAGCAGATCAGTGCTTTTCAGGGGCCGGGGAGGGGCACCAGGCAAGATTTCGGGGGTGACGGAAGTGTCGTTTGGATGGGGGCGGCGGCCACACAGGTGTATACGGGTGTCAGCCTTGACTTATTTTTTTAAGTTTATTTATTTTGAGACAGAGAGAGAGAGAGAGAGAGAGAGAGAGAATCCCGAGCAGGCTCCGCACTGTCAGCTCGGAGCCGGGTGTGGGGCTGGAATTCACAAAGCGTGAGGTCATGACCCGAGCCGAAATCAAGTGTCAGCGCTTGACTGACTGGGCCCCCCAGGCGCCCCTGAACTTACTTGAAACGGACCCATCTTAGCGAATACACCGCGCCTCCGTAGAATCGGCTCAAGAAAAGCAGCTGTGTGTCCCTGCCCCCACACCCACAGTCCTTCCTGGCCCCACTCTGGTCCCCGTTCTCCGGACAGGGCAGGCTGAGCCCCTCTATTCTGCCCGGAGTCTGAGTCTGCCCCAAGCTGAGCCCGCGGGGCCAGCACATAGGAGGTCCTGCTGCCCGAGGCTTGTGACCCCCCTGATATACCCTGGGTGGAGCGTAGAGCCCAGATCCGGAGGCTCCGTGTAGAACCCGGGCCCGAGGCCGCACCCTCCCTGGGACCGGTGGCCAGGCCTCCGTCTGGACCCTGGGGGCCTGACCCCCGGCATTCTTCATGCTGGTGGTGTAGACATGTCCGCACGGCGGGGCGGACAGCCCGGTGGCACCTGCTGAGGCGCATCACTTCCCCCTGGCGGGTCCACGGCCACCCCCTCTCCGCCTGGAAAGGAGGAAACTGAGGCTCCGAGAGGTGCTGTCCGTTGACCCGGGTCTGTCAGCGGGCGAAGGCAGAGCCGGGGTTCTGACGTGCAAGGAATCGGCCCGAGCAAATGTGGGTCAGAACGTACAACGCTGATGTCAGGGACGGTCTGGGCGGCCGGGGCACCCGCAGTCTCGGGTCACCGCCCCCGGGACGGCCCCAGGATCTACACCAGCTGCTCCCCCAACGAGGGGCCGATTCGAGGTGATGCGGGTGACAGGCTGGCAAGGGCCGTGGACAGGTCTCTGTCGGGGAGGTGCTGGGTCGCCGTGTGTGTGTGTGTGTGTGTGTGTGTGTATCTGTTTCTGTCTCTCCCTGTGTCTGTATCTCTGTCTCTGTGTTTCACCATGTAGGTGAGGTCGTTTTGTCTGTCTGTGCACCCACGTCTGTCTTTGGATGTCTCTGTCTCTCTCTGTTTCTATCCATCTCTGTCTCTGTATCTGTCTCGTTTTGTTTCTGTACCTCCCACTGTCTCTTTGTTTCTGTTCTCTCTCTCTCTCTGCCTCGGTCTTTGATGAGTGTCTGCCTTTCCCTGACTGTCTCTCTCTGGTGTCTGTTTCTGTCTCTCTGTAGCTCTGTCTCTCTCTGTAGCTCTCTGTCTCTGCCTCTCTCTGGTGTCTCTGTCTGCTTCTGGCTCTGGTGGGAAGAAAGCCCTTCTCAGGGCGGGGACACGAAGGAGGGGACGGGCCTGCCCTGACCTGGCGCGGCTCCTTCCCAGGCCGGCTCTGGCGCCTGTGGGCCGGTGGGAAGAGGCATTCGGCCCAGGGAGGCCAGGGCCTGGCAGGCAGGCCTTTCCCGGGACGGGCCCTCCCGCTCCCCGCCCCCCTGCAGCTGGCTGCCTTTCCCTCTCCCTGTGTTTCCAGGGCCCTGAGCACTGGAGGGAAGGCCCTGCGTCTGTTTCAAGGGCTCCCACTCTGCGTGTCCTGGGGCCCTTTGGGAGGGGGTGTCCAGGCCTGGGCCCCATCCCTTGGTGCAGCCTCCGGCCTCCCTTGTCCCCTCATGGGACCTTCCCAGTCGAGTGCCCACCATACTCCCCTTCTTGGCCCCTGTCTGGATGAGCTGCTGGGGAGCCCCCAGCAGCTTTGAGGATTGAGGCCACTGGCAGGACCCCAGAGGTCAGAGGCTCCCCCCCCAACCCGGGCAGGGCTGGCCGAACCGGACTCCAGAGCCACCAGCCCACCCAGAATAGCTATCTACTCAAAAAGACAGAGCCCAGCGGGCCAGACGTAGCTTCGGAGGTGACTGACCTGAATTCTCGGCCTGTGTCAGTTACTGTGTGTCTCCAGGTTCAAGGTCGTCGTCTCCCAGGGAGGCTGAGACCACAGCCCGTGGCCGCACAGATGTCCGCAGTAAACGTCAGCCAATCATTCCCCACCGACCATCCTGCCTGGCAAGGGCAGTGCTGTGCCAGGAGCACCTGCCCTTTGATGGGAGGGCCGGAGGGCAGGCACGAGCTCAGGGCTCTCAGTGCCTCCTCACGAAGCACTCTTGCAACGGAGACTTGTGAGAATCAGCACGCACTGACGAGCCGCCGTGCATCCCGGGCTCTGTGTCAGGCTCCTGGGGTTCCTTCCAGGCAGGCAGTTCCCACCCGGAAGCCCCCACCAAGGGCTCTCCGCGCGTCCCTTGGTCCAGTGTGGGGGAGGTACGTGGCCTGGCGGGAAGCAAGGGGTCAGGCCGGGCCGGCTGCCTGGAGGAAGGGGCCTGCGAGGGGGCAGAGAGTAGCTCAGGGTAGAACGCTGTAACTGTGGCTCCTGCCCGGCCTCCCTCCCTGCCTCGGGTGGGTCAGAAGCTGCACGCGTTCCCCGCCCCCCCCCCCCGGCGTCCCCCGGCGGCCTGGCCCTGGCGGCCACACACCAGGGTCCCAGCAGCTGGGAGGGTGACAGCTGGGCCCTGCCCTGGTGACAGGTTCCAACATGTTCCCTTCCAGGGTGGAGGCAGATTCAGAGAGGAAGGAGGAGGGGCCCCTCAGAGGGTCGAGGTGGGGCAGCTGGGGATCCAAGGGACTCGGGTCTGTGTCTGGGCTTGCCCCGCGCCTGCTGGCAAAACACTTGGCGTGTCCCTTCCCCCATCTGCAAAGGGCCGATGATCGTGACCCCGCACAAGGTTGTCCCAAGAATAAAATAAAAGTCTGTGATGCGGAAGCTGAGTGAAAGGACCAGCCCGTAGCCCCCAGGGCGGTGACCTTTCATACCACCGCTCTGAGAAGTGGGGACGTTGAGGCTCAGAGAGTTTCACTCTCTCGGGTGTTCAGGGGCAGGGCTAGGGAACTCTGTTAAATTTTGCTGTCTATATGGTGTCTCCCCGCTGGATTTATAGGCTCCCCGAGGCCTTATTTCTGCAGCCGGCAGGGAGCCCAGTTGATAAATGGGGAATCAATGAGCGAATCGACCGATGCTAAGCTGTGTGATCCCCTTTGCCTCTCTGGGCCTGCCTTTCAGTGTCTGTCAGGTAAACGACGGGTGCGCCCAGCTCTGAAAAGCTTTTAGGCTAAACTCCGGGAACGCAGTGTGGAGAACTGCAGGTCAGGGCCTGAGCACGGGGACTTTCCAAGGTCCCTGGTCATTTTTAGCCTCGCTCCTAGGGGACAAGCGACCCGCGATCCGTCCTCTGCCCGGCCCGCGCTCAGCGAGTTCTTTTTCTGGCTGTATGAACTCAGGCCGCGTGCGCAGCCAAAGTTAAACTCAAGAGGGCTGGACACGTGGCTTGGGTGGGGAGTCGGAACAGATGGCAGGCCACCTGTCGGAGGGGTGGCTGTGGCACAGCAGCTCCCACCCAGTGGCCCCTCTGCCGCCTGTCCCCCCCTCCACCCTCCCGCCTGCCTCTCGGCCTGTCTCTCCTCCTCCCTGGGCTCCGTGCACCCCTGCAGCCTGCAGGCCTGCGCTGGTGGGGAAGCCAGCATCTCCTCAGAGGCTGGAGGGAAAGCGAAACTCAGGCGAACAAAGCCAAGGGGGCTTGGGTCACCCCCAGAGAAGACCCGAGCGGGCCCGTGTGCCCATCTGCTCCTGAGTCTCCCCACACCCCTGACCCACCACTGCCCCCCCCCCAGAGTGAAATGTCACCAAGTCTGTTGGCATTTAAAGATTTGAGGCGGGGCGCCTGGGTGGCGCAGTCGGTTAAGCGTCCGACTTCAGCCAGGTCACGATCTCGCGGTCCGTGAGTTCGAGCCCCGCGTCGGGCTCTGGGCTGATGGCTCGGAGCCTGGAGCCTGTTTCCGATTCTGTGTCTCCCTCTCTCTCTGCCCCTCCCCCGTTCATGCTCTGTCTCTCTCTGTCCCAAAAATAAATAAAAAACGTAAAAAAAAATAAATAAATAAATAAATAAAAATAAAGATTTGAGGCTCCCAGGGCGCCTGGGGGCCTCTGTCAGTTAAGCGTCCGACTTCAGCTCGGGTCATGATCTCACGGTTTGTGGGTTCGAGCCCCGCGTCGGGCTCTGTGCTGACAGCTCGGAGCCCGGAGCCCGCTTCGGATTCTGTGTCTCCCTCTCTCTCTGCCCCTCCCCGGCTCACCCTCTGTCTCTCTCAAAAATAAACATCAAAATTTTTTTAAAGATTTGAAGCTCCTATTATTTAAAAAAAAAAATCACAAACCAATATATATGCACAGTTCATGGTAGAATGAAAATACAAAACACCTGTAAACAAAAAGAAGGAAACGACCACCTGTAGAAGGAAGCCACCCCCCTGGCAGGTACATCGACTCTCGGTGTCCTGTCTTCTTTCCGTGGACACGCAGATCCTGTTTTCCAAGCTTTTGCTCGCACAGTATCGGTGTAATCCTCTCCATCAACAGCGAGGCTACCGTGGCAATCATTTGGGACGCCTGTGTCTTGACCCGGGACCCAGCCCCTCATCGGAAATGCCCAAATCGCAAAAGCTCGAGAGACGAAGTTTGCTCGGAACCCGATCGGTCACAGAGATCTGCCCCGAACTGACGTGAGGCCGTTTATAGCCTCTGTTTCCCTGCCTCAGCGCGAAGATTCACATGTTTTGCTGTAGAAATATCCGTGAGTTTGGTTCAAGGTGTCGTGTCGGACCCCACTGAGGCGTGCAGTAACACTGTGCGGGGTTAGCCGTGGAATTGTGAATTCCGGAACTCGTCTGGTGTCACGGAGGTGTGCTCTTGGGTTTTAACTGGGTGGATGTGTTGGGAGCTGGACATTTGCTGGGTGTGGAACCCTCTCTGCTGGTGTTTTGTATGTAGTAGTCATGTCAACACCGAGAGAGGGCACTGTGCCCTGTTCACAGGTGGAAACACGGAGGCTCAGGGGGTCAGAGTTGAACCCCGATCCTTGGCTACCAAGTTCAAGCACGTACTGCCCCCCTGCCTCCCTCCCCGCTCTTTCCTGATACGATCTGAGACCCAGTGATATCAGTGTTTTTCTTTCTTTTAAAAAAAAAAACAAAACAAAACGTGTAAACCTGTTTTTCTTTTAAAAGTTTATTTTTGAGAAAGAGTGAGTGGAGGAGGGTCAGTGAGAGAGAGAGCGAGAGAGAGAGAGAGAGAGAGAATCCCAAGCAGCCTTTATGCCCTCAGCGGAGAGCTCGGCACGGGGCTCGAACGCGTGAACCTCAAGACCATGACCTGAGCCACAAATCAAGAGTTGGACGCTTAACTGACTGAGCCGCCCAGGTGCCCCTGATATCTGTGTTTTTCGAACTGTGGTCCGTGCCCCCTGCCTCAGGGGTCCCTGGATACTCCAGGCATCAGCTTGCCAAGCAGACTCGTGGCGATCCTGGGGCTCTTCAAGCTGGAGACTTTCTGCCCTGCGCCCCGGAGACTGGGGTCAAGGGAAATGCTGTCCATGATAATGGGGGCCCGGGGGCTCCAAGGTCTCTGTTTTGTCTCGGTTTTTGCCTCTGCATCCTGCTGCCAGATGCATGTAGACACCGCCGGTTCAGGAGCCCCAAGTCTCGGGAGCAGCCCGAGGACTACCGGCCACACCCTGTTGGCCTCAAAGTCATGGCTGGGAATGGGCTCTTCAGACCCAAGCCATTAATTTTGGGTCACAGAGCTCAGTTCAGAAGCTACCTCTCCTGCCCACTCCCTTCTCGGAGCCTGGCCTTCTTGCATATTTCAGGGACACAGGACAAAGGTCCCATGTGAGCACAGCCACCCCCCTCCCTGTGCTTCTCCTCAAAAGAATAGTTGTATCTTTTATCTTAATGCAGCCTGTCCGTCTTCCCTTGCTGCTTTCCTTTTTTTTCAAGGAGTAAATTCTTCCTTCCTCCCACCAGCAACTCATCTATCCGTCATCCCTCCTCTTTCCTTCCCTCTGTCCATCCATCCATCCATCCATCCAGTCAGCTACTCACCCATCCATCATCCCCTATTTTTCCTTCCATCCATCCATCTTCTTTCCATCCATCCATCTATCCATCTATCCATCTATCCACCCATCAGCCAGCCAGCCAGCCAACCAGCCGGCCAACCAGCCATAATCCCTCTTCTTTCCTTCC